>NW_017972417.1:300608-341228 GCF_001876935.1 Asparagus officinalis | reverse complement strand
AACCTCGTCGCCGCTCGTCGTCGAGCAGCCGCCTCTGCCCAGCAGCGAGCCGCTGCCCCGTCACGCCGCTGCCCGACGTCGACCCGAGTTCGCCGCTGTGTTCCACCCGCGCTCTCTTCAGACCCGCGGACTCGCCCGTCGACGTCGAATCGTTCGACAAAAACCCTGAGGCAAGATCCTGATACTCTCTTGACTTGATATTCAATTCTTAGACCGCCCTGATTTAATTAGCTGCTTGCAAGATCCCTATTCTTGCTCAGTACAATTTTAGATTGATTACAGATCTATTATGCATACGAACTCGTTACCCGAATAATTATTCGTTACAAATACGGAACTGTCGTGAACATATTGGACTGAGAACTATAACGTATAGAACTGTCGTGAACGAAACGGACTGTGGACAATAACGTATGATCATTCACGTTGTAATACATATACTGTGATGACTTGTACTGATTTATTTGACGAACGATATTAAAATAATATTGTGATAATAGATACTGTAAAGATAAAATAAGATAAAATTATTTTAGATTAGTTTATGGTTTTTTAAGGATTTATTTAACAAAATAATCATTTTAAAATAATTATAATAAATTATTTTGGTGAAAAAAATCATTTTAGAGTAATTATAATAAATTAATAGAATTTATTTGACAAAAGAATTATTTTAGAATAAATATAAATAATTTAAAAGAATTTATTTTAGATTTAGAATAATTTCAGTAATTTAAGAAAGATTTATAAAAAGAATTATTTTAGGACATTTATAAATATTTTTAAAGGATTTATTTTAGAAAAAGGATTATTATGAATTATTCATGATTTATGTTTCTTAATTTTAATTATGTGATAGGCTATGAACTTGTTGTATATGATTAGTTGCATTTATTACTCTTTGTTATGTTTGAGAACCGTTAGAAATTCATGACTAGTGTGGTCTGGTGTATCCTGTTTAAGACTTAGAAATCCGTGTGTATGAAACTTAGAAAAACAAGAGAGTTGGGATGGGAAAGGCAGGGTTCATGTGATTGGATAAGGCTGTTGATGTATCTTCCAGGCTCGCGTCAGTGGTTGGTGTCGCCACTGGGGTTGGTTTGTAGGGCTAAAGTGAATTGTGTACATCACTTTGGTCAGTGGGAATTTATTTCGTCACCCGAGTTCTGTTTGAAGTTCGGACCAGGCAGAAACGATTGGATGCACGTACAGGATTTGTGAACAGTCACGAAACGGACTGAGGACAATAACGTATGATCATTCACGTTGTAATACATATACTGTGATGACCTGTACGGATTTATTTGACGAATGATACTAAAAATAATATTTTGATAATAGATACTGTAAATATAAAATAAGAAAAAATTATTTTAGATTAGTTTATGATTTTTAAAGGATTTATTTGACAAAATAATCATTTTAAAATAATTATAAATTGACTTTTATCAATTTTGCACACCTCGACTGCATATGTATTATTTTACCCTTATTTTGCAGTAGTTTAGATAGATGAGCCTTAGGTATATGCATGAGGATCCCTCTGACCTAGTTCTCATGTACATATTGTAGGCTGAGTCGCATGCCCGTACTTTGGGCTTGGACATTGGGAATGAAAGATGATCTTGAAGATCACAAGAACTGTGGCATCTTGTAAATCTGTGGTAATAAGTAGAGTACTTAGGCATTTGTCAACTCACATAAATTGTTATATTTCCATCTGATTTATCTTTTACATGATTGTTGTAGTTTCTATATTTCAAATTCTCTTCTCATTTGTTTCTATCTCTTGCAAGTAGAAGTTTGTCTTCATCAATGGAATAGATCTAGGTGGGAAGATAGGGATGAAGCTTCTACAAGTTGATGCTTCTCAACAATTACTATTAATTAAAGCTAATTGTTACAACATAATTATAATTTAATCATTTTTTCTTATTCATAAATGTTTTCATGTTTTAATATGGTTTTATTTTTCAAATCTGAAAATCCTCTATCTCCCTCTCTTTTCCCTTTGCTCGCTCTTTTTTTAAGTGTCTCTCTGTTTCTCCCTAGTTAAGACTATTCCCTTTCTCACACATTCAAAGAATTAATCAAACCGTAGTAAGGGTGCAAAGGTAAATTATTATCGTGACTAAGTTAAAAGTTGTAACCACATCAAGGTAAAAGATATCAGCAAAGTATTACTCGGGAGTGTAATTCAAAACAACTTAATAGATTTGGTGATTAAATGATAAATATGAATGTATGGGGGAATAATGTAACATATGAAACAATGTAGGGTATAATATGAGAAAAAAACCCCTAGGTCCCGTTTGGTACGCGGGAATGGGGTAGAATGAAATGTCATTCTCACTTCTTATTCCCTCATACCAAACAAAACTTATTTCTAGATGTTGGAATGATCATTCCCATGTAATGGTCATTCTCACTTTTTGTGGGAATGGGCATTCCAAGTGAAAAGATAGGGAATGATCATTCACATTCAAGGAGAGAATCAAATTAGTTAGATTTTTTTCAATTATACCCCTATTAATAATAAGAATCAATTTAAAAATCATGGCTTTTGACTACGTATTCTCATTTTCTCTCAGGTACTAATTATATTCGAATAATATGAATTTTTTGCGGGGTAAGGATTAAAACTAGTGGTATATATTTCAGTAGCATATTAAAACTAACGGTACATATTTTATTAGCCTATTATATCACAATTGCTCAACATAGGAGCAACACAATTTAATATAAAAACAGATACAACTGAAACTATATATTATTTGCCGATTAAAATTCTTTCATGTTAATATTTTTTTTTGGTCAATCAATTTTTTTTGTTTATTCACCAATGTTTATTCACCGGCATATTATATTCTTTTTGAACTTTTGCTATTGTTTTCCCACCATAGAGAACTATATGTACCCATTGCGTACATGTTTGATTGTGGTTCATGCACAACAATAAATCTAACTTTTGATTGAAAAATACTTGAGCCAATATTTATGAAAAGAGGAAACTCTCGCTGAGAAATTGGCCAAAATATTAAAATTATCAAAACCATATCATGTCTAGACTACATATAGAGGTATAAGGGCATGCATTATTATAACACATACCTAGATTAATATAACATATGCAGAAATAGTGAGAATTGTTTAAAAAATATAAACGAAACATACACCTGATCAATGACATGCGCATTAGTATAACACATACCTAGATTAATATAATATATGCACAAATAAATTTTTTTAGTTATTATCATTAATGTTTATTTTTATCTTATTAAAAATCTATGTTGTTATAAGGGCATTATTAGAAAATGAGATTCCATTCTCACTTGTGAACTAGTGATATCAAACATGGGAATGAGAATTAGATCTTTATTCTAGCTTCATTCTACAAACGCACCCAAACAAGAGAATGGGAATGACCATTCCATTCTCATATACATTCCATTCCATTCCTTCTTCCATTCCATTCTCACTTGTCTTCATTCCCACGTACCAAACGAGGCGTAAGATAAATTTTGATGGGTACCATCTAGGGGTGCATTCGGTCCGGATACGGCTCGGATACGATGCTTACCATATCCATATCCGTTTACCCATCTCGGATACGGATACAGATACGGATATACATCGGTAAGAAAAATTTATAATCATATCCGCTAAAATCGGATACGGTTACGGATATACATGCGGATATATAAGTTGATATGCATGCGGATACAAAACAGATATGAGAAAACTAGATAGTATTGAGAAAAAAATAGTTCATGTGGTACAAAAGAGTTTGTTAATATATTCATTATAACTAAAAAGTTAAAATTAGACATATTGATCATCAAAATTAACCACCAATCCATAATCTAAGAATCGAAACTATCGTAAGAGTATGACTAATATGTATTCGGATATTTCGGATACGGATACAGATATTTCACTATAAAACCATATTCATAACCATATCCTATCGGTTATGGATTTGAGTAACCATATTCGTATCCTAACGATTACGGTTATAGATATTTCATCGGATACGGATACGGTTTAGCACCCCTAGTACCATCTGTTAGCAATACAGTGAAAACCTATTCACATACAATGAAAGAAAAAATGAATAACAAAGAAACAACCACATAAACATAGAGCTATAACAAGATTTGCTAATCAATATGATAACTCACATCCTCAAACTATAATCAGGCATGATTCTATACATTAATAATCAACTAAGGATTGTAATCAATGTACCAAACCCTAATCTCGCCTTCATAGCCCCTATTGTTTTCTCTCTCTTGGATACATAGACAGTAGGCAGATGAAAGTACATATTTATAGCAAAGGGTGCTATTTAGAAATTAAAGTCTAAGATCTCAATGCCGCGCGTTTTCTATGTAAATGAGACTCCACAAAACATAAACAGTGGGGTTAATAGTGATTAGCCCACCAACACAAACTCCTCTCTCCCTTGACCCCACCTCAAAGCACACACAAACTCCTACGAACTCACCCACTCACCACCTTCTAGGTGACGTTCTTTGACTTGCCTAGGAATCTTCTAATATATGTTGACAAGGGATTAATTAAGTACATTATCCTTAAAATTTTTCATTATCTAGTTGGTTTATAGACACTATATATTGTTATAAAAAGTCCACGAGATTCTTCACCTGATCATGCCGCGTTCATCTTATGTTATCGCACGATTAATAATCAGTTAGCTCAACCGTCATCACATTATTTTATTCGATCAGTAGGTTTACTTGTATGCAAGGCGCAGAGCCGGCTGAAGGCATAGGCCACTAAGGCATATGCCTAGGGCCCCCATTTTATTGGGGCCCTCATATAATATAAAAAGTCTCTTCATATCATGCAAGGATCCCTAGGCAAGATCCATGGATAAAAAGTTTGGCGGACAATTATTTCCTATCCACTTAAGTTGACACAAGTTTTCACCTATATATATATATATATATATATATGGAGAAGTGTTCCTAAGGTGACGCCTTAAATAATCATCTAAGGACGTGGTCTAAAATCACATGATTGAGTTACATTATGGATGATCTGCTTCGTTGAATTTCATGTATATATATGAGAAAAATGGATATGCTTGGTATCAAGCACAAATTTTGTGTTTGGTAGTGATGTGTCTCATTCTCATCCACTCATTCAATTGGGGGGACCACATTCAACCCATGTGAATGTGGTCCCCCCATTTGAATGAGTGGAGGATCATTGCCATCACGGCCCCCGGCCCCCCACTAACAAGCATGACTCCGTATTCCTCTCTCTCCTCGCTATATATATAATATTATATATATACTCAATATATATATATATACTATACTATAATATAATAATGATGAGAGAGAGAGAGAGGAGAGAGAAGCAAAAACTTGTGTCAACTTAAGTGAATAGCAAAGAAGTTATCCACAATACTTTTTAGCCACTCATCATTTCCTAGGGATCCTGGCATGATATAATAAATTTTTTACTATTAATAAATGAGGTGGCTAGGAAGTTTGGTGAAAGACTCAAACCTTAAATTGATAGGAATCTTGCTCCTCTGCTCTCAATCCTCTCTCTCTCTCTCTCTCTTCTATATATAATATACTATAATATATATATATATATGATATATATCCTATATATTATATAGTATATCTATATTATATATAGGTATATATAGTATATAGGCGCAAGGAGGCTCTCTAATAAAACCTTAGCCAAAGACTAAAAACTCCGTCATCCATTGGATTAGAGAATCGAATGGCTGGGATCAATCAACAGTCAACCAGACAGCATGCATTAATTACCTCACGCAGTGAATCAGACTTCTACTACCCAACGTATCTCGAATCAAGTGCAAAGTGAATCTGGATTCACGTCAGTCGAATCTGGATTACTCGGCGGTTTGATGTAATTCATGCGCATTGTTTAATGAAGTAATTAATAGCATGTTGTGTGTTGACTGTTGACTGAATCGCTAGTCATTGGATGAAGGAGGTTTTTAGTTTTTAGCTCAGAAGGTTTTTATTAGAACTCATATATAGGAAATATAAGAGTTGACTATTGTTAGGATTCTAATTACTTTAATTGATCATTTATGCTTGTTATCTTTAATCTTCCGAAAAGGGCATAATAAAGTTAATAGAAGTTCAATTGTAACTTTTTATTTTATTTCTACAATTAATGTAGACTTGTAAATAAAAAAGAGAAAAACACATAATAAATACTATGTCTCGTGTATGCGTTTTTTCTCCTTGCTAACTTCCTTTATTCTCTTTCAATTCACGCATCATTTCTCATGATTGTTAATCTTTGATACTCAACATACATAATTGCAATTCTAATATCCCCGAAGGTCCCAAAATTAAAGTAAGCTTGTTGGTTTTATTTAATTTGTTAATAAATTTACATTTAATCTCATTATATATATATGATATATAATATATAATATATATATATAACTATAATATATAATATATTAATACTATATATATATGATATCCGATTTTTTAAAATTAAAATTAATAAAATCTTATTTACGCTCAACAATGTCTCAAGAAAGATTAAATAATTTGGCAATTTTATCAATTGAAAAGGATTTATTATCAAAGCTTGAATATAAAAATTTAATTAGTAACTTTGCATCTCAAAAAGGTAGAAAATTAAATTTTATATAAAATTTATTTTTAAAAACTAATATTTTTTTTTTTTAAATATTAAGGCCTCAAATAGTTTTCTCTGCCTAGAGCCTCAAAAATGCATGAGACGGTCCTGGCAAGGCGTTGCCAGCAACAAATGGTTCATTGAACCGTTTCCAATTGCAAATGATGTTATTGAAGTCTAGTTTAGTTCTAAAGTACTCTCCGGGGAGGATAATAGAAGATTTTTGATTTAAGAATAAGATTTTGTTTTATGATATAACAATGTGTTTAGCAACTAAGCATTACTCCGGTTAACGCTTACCAGGTTAATTAGGATTGAACAAATATGATGATGGTCCAAAGATAACCTAGATATGAGTCTCTTTTTTAAACTAAACAAAATAATCCAATCTTGTATGAGTTTTTACCAAACACATTTTAATCACATATTCAAGGTAGTGCCCTTATCCAAGTTAGTGGATGAAAATACAACCGGTTCAAAAGCACGGCCTCCATGATGCAAGCAATACAAATGGTTAAAAGAACCACTTCAAATGGAAAATCAATTACAGTTAAGTTTAATTAATAAAATCTTGAAGCTGGATTCTCTTAAGATCTCAGGTTTAAGACACTCGTTTATTTTGTTAAGGGACAAGAAAATGGCACTACCCATCTTTGTCATCATCATAAAGTTAAAATAGAATGTGTTTAACCAAGCATGAAAGTCTTTGTAATTCCGTCTAATATACAGAGTAGAAAGAGTGATGCAAGCAGTATCTACTTGCATCAATTTATTTTATGAAAAATTTATTTTTGAAATAAATATCATATCTCGGACAATGACATGGTTATTTTGTTTAACATAATCTCACTATGTCACTATTTGAACCGGGACCAATAACGATATTTCTTGAGATATCGCAGTACAAAACTTTTCAGGGCTGGTATTGGGCTCACATGGGCCTTTTGAAATTCTAGGAGTCAAAATGCATGAAAGCGTAAGTGTAAATATTACAGTTTGCGTAGCTTGTTGAATAAGGCTGAACTTGTTGAGGTTTAATACTTGGCCCAATAGCATATTGAGTTATATGTGTGTGAAGATAAAGTTCAAAATTTCAATAAACCTGATGCTAAATTGGGTGTTCTAACATTTGGAGGACTAATTTCTTTATGGCAAGATCTCGGGGAATATATTAAAATATGAAATATATGTGAGCATTGTATCGAGAAGACCCTAACCATAGTTTATATGTAGTTTTTCATGGTTAAGGAGACCTTGTTCATGTTTGATAACCAGGAGAAAGATCTTTAGGTCAAAAAATTATCTCGATTCTCATTGAAAAAACATCAATTGATTAATACTGTAAGAAGATATTCCCTTGTCTATTTCATTCTAGTAATTGTCAATATATACAAACTAGATGGCTGACATTATGGAGAGTAATATTCTCCTGCCATATTTACAATATATGTACAAATCCTGACATTATGGAGAGTAATTTACTCCTGCCATATTTCTGCCATATTTACAAGATTCTAATAATAATCAAAGATTATTTACATATTCTAATATACCCCCGCAGTCATAGCGGGAGGGTTGCGTACGCTAAGACTGTCTCTAAAGTCTTCAAACAAAAGTTGAGGAAGCCCCTTTGTAAAAATGTCGGCAATCTGATAACGGGAAGGAATGTGGAGAACAGGAACCTGACCACGGGCTACCTTTTCGCGTACGAAGTGAATGTCCATCTCAATGTGCTTGGTGCGTTGATGTTGGACCGGGTTACCGGAGAGGTAAACAACACTGACATTATCGCAATACACCAAGGTGGCTTTCTTGATTGGACAACGAAGTTCCAACAGTAAGTTCCGTAGCCAACAAGATTCAGCCACTACGTTAGCAACCCCACAGTACTCAGCCTCAGCACAGGAACGAGATAAAGTGGGTTGCCGTTTTGCAGACCAAGATATCAAATTATCACCGAGATACACACAATAACCCGAGGTGGATCGCCGGGTGTCCGGGCAACCACCCCAATCGGCATCTGTATAAGAAATAAGGCCTGCAAGTGAAGATGGAGAAAGATGCATACCAAGCTTAAGGGTGCCTTGCAAATAACGTAGGATATGGCGAAGAGCATGCATGTGCTCCTGGTGTGGATCGTGCATATATAAGCAGATTTGCTGAACAGCATATGATATGTCCGGTCTAGTGAAGGTCAAGTATTGTAGTGCTCCAGCGAGACTACGGTACAATACAGCATATGATATGTCCGGTCTAGTGAAGGTCAAGTATTGTAGTGCTCCAGCGAGACTACGGTACAATGTGGGATCATCAACAGGAGGACCAGAATTGGCACTTAGCTTGGCTTTTGTATCCACGGGAGTGGAGGAGGGCTTGCATGAAGACATATTAGCTCGAGCAATGATGTCTTTGGCATAATTCTTTTGTGACAAAAAAAGACCACCTGCATGTCTTGTTACAGAAATACCAAGAAAAGAACTTAACGGGCCCAAATCTGTCATGGCAAATTCTGAACTGAGTTGAGACATGATAGACACTCGAAGAGTGTCCGAAGAGGGGGTGAATACAATATCATCAACGTACAAAAGAATGTATGCAATGTCTTTGCCATGACAATAAATGAAAAGAGAGTTGTCGGACTTGCTGTAAGTGAACCCAATAGTAGAAGCAAAAGTAGCAAATCGATGGTACCATGCACGAGGGGCCTGTTTGAGACCATAAAGGGCCTTCTTAAGAAGGCATACATGACCCGGAGTAGTACGATGTCGGAGGCCGGGCGGTTGGTGCATGTATATTGTTTCTTCAAGATCACTATTCAAGAAAGCATTCTTGACGTCCATTTGATGAATGGACCAAGAACGTGATAGGGCAATGCTAAGTACAATACGAATAGTGGTGGTCTTGACCACCGGACTGAAAGTTTCGTCACAATCAATGCCAACCTGTTGATTCCTGCCATTAACAACAAGTCGGGCTTTATGCCTCTCAAAATTTCCGTTAGCTTTCTTTTTGTGACGAAAAATCCCATTAACAACAAGTCGGGCTTTATGCCTCTCAAAATTTCCGTTAGCTTTCTTTTTGTGACGAAAAATCCACATACTAGGAATAACATTGACACCATAAGGACGGGGCACCAACTCCCACGTCTTAGTTTTAATAAGAGCATTAAATTCATCCATCATGGCACTTTTCCAATTCGGGTCGGACAATGCGGCAATTGGGTTACGGGGTAAGGGAGAAGGCGTAATCGTAGTACTCAAATTAAAATGGCGTTTGGGTTTTACTATCCCATGTGTGCTCCGAGTGGCCATTCTTTGAGTAATGCGAGCTGCATTAGTTGGTTGGGGTGCAGGTGGGCTGCCAGCAGTTCCTTTGTTGGGCTGGGCCGTGTGAGGGAAATTGGAAGGGGAAGAGAGGGTGCCAAACTGGATGGGTGACGAAGGGGGAGGCCGACTGGGCCGTGTAGGAGGGGAGTTGGGGGTATTGTTTGGGCCTGACTGTGGTGAGGGAGCAGGCCTGTCCGGAGTCCAAAAGATTATTGGGAGATGAGACATTGGAGTTTGGGCCGCAAGGGGGAGTTGGGTGGGGGAGTGATGGGCAGCAGATTGAGGTGACTGCTACTGGGCCTGGTGATGGTGTTGGGCCTCTGTAGGAGTTGAGATTGGGTTAAATAGATGATGAATGATAGCAGGAGGTAAGCCATTGTCTAAAAAATCATAGGTATGGACAAATGGGGTATGAACCTTAGCAAACGAAAATTGTGACTCATCGAAAATCACATGACGGGAAATAAAGATTTTGTTACTTGACATATCGTAACATTTGTAACCGCGATGATTAGAGGGGTATCCCAAAAATACACAAGGTGTAGATCGAGCTTGGAGCTTGTTGATGGAAGTGGATGGGAGGAGAGGATAACAAAGACACCCAAAAACCCGAAGATGAGAGTAAGAAGGATCCCGTTTGTATAGAATTTTGGTGGGGGAATTGTTTGCTAAGGTTTTGGTCGGGAGAATATTATGAAGATATGTGGCCATTTGTAAGGCATGTTGCCAAAAAGATGGCGGCATAGAGGAATGAGCAAGAAGAGTACGGATAATGTTATTGATAGCCCGAATTTTTCTTTCCGCCTTTCCATTTTGAGAGGAAGTATGGGGACACGAGAAGCGAAAAACCATTCCATTTTGTTCACAAAATAATTTAAAGGGGCCATTATCATATTGGGGACACGAGAAGCGAAAAACCATTCCATTTTGTTCACAAAATAATTTAAAGGGGCCATTATCATATTCTTTCCCATTGTCACATTGGAAACATTTAACTTCCCTTTCAAATTGAGTACGGGCATGTGCATGGAATTGTAAGAAAAGAAAGTGCACTTGGGATTTTTTGGAAATAGGATAAGTCCAAAGGAAATTAGTGAAATCATCCAAAAACAAGACATAATAATGATAACCTGAAGTACTCAAAACGGGTGATGTCCATAGATCACTGTGAACAATGTCAAATGGCATAGTAGTAAAAGAAGTGGAGGAATAAAATGGTAACTTCACGTGTTTCCCTAGAGGGCATGAAGGACAAACATAAGTACTCGAAATCTTATTACAATCAACAAAATTATTCCCCTTAAGAGAGCTTAAAACATGTGATCCGGGATGCCCTAAACGTTCATGCCATAAATGAGTAGATAAAGCAGCAAAAGTGGACGGGAAATGAGCTTGAGTTTTGGTGGTGGTGAGTGGATATAAGTCCCCCGAGCTATCACATCTCATAAGTGTTGTCCCCGTCTGTAGGTCCTTCACAGAAAAGCCAAATGGGTCAAACTCAATAGAAACTGAATTATCGTTAGTGAATTTTCGAACGGAAATCAAGTTTTTAATGAGTTTAGGAGCATGTAGGACATCGTTTAAGGAGAGAGGTGGGTGAGGGGAAGGTAACGAGGTACGACCAATGCCACGAATTGGAATAGTATTGCCATTACCAACAACAATATTTTCGTTGATTGCTCAAATTAAAATAAGACGAGAGGGTACCTTGTTGAGAGGTCATATGGGAGGTAGCACCGGTGTCCATATACCAACCGTCATCCGGTGGCGTAAGGGCAAGGGTATGCATCGCAGCCTCGATGTCCGTTGGTGCATAGCCCATGGTAGAAGGGGCCTGTTAGGCCTGTTGGGCTGTGAAAGCCTGATGTGTCTGCTGTGGTTTTTGGCCTAAAATGCCTTGCTGAGATACTTGTTGCCTTGGCCTAACAGCACGGGCCCATGGAAGTGTAGGATATGGGCATGGGGGCATGGCCCAAGCCTGTTGCCAAGATGCCCAAGGGGGCTGCTGCCATTGGTTCCACGCAGGCCAGCCCTGCTGTGGTGCTGGCTGTGACTGGTGCTGACGGGACCCACCCCCGCGGTTGCCGCTGCCACCTCCGCCTCCTCTGATACCATGTAAGAAGATATTCCCTTGTCTATTTCATTCTAGTAATTGTCAATATATACAAACTAGATGGCTGACATTATGGAGAGTAATATGCTCCTGCCATATTTACAATATATGTACAAATCCTGGCATTATGGAGAGTAATTTACTCCTGCCATATTTACAAGATTCTAATAATAATCAAAGATTATTTACATATTAAGGGCAAGGGTATGCATCGCAGCCTCGATGTCCGTTGGTGCATAGCCCATGGTAGAAGGGGCCTGTTGGGCCGTGAAAGTCTGATGTGTCTGCTGTGGTTTTTGGCCTAAAATGCCTTGCTGAGATACTTGCTGCCTTGGCCCAACAGCACGGGCCCATGGAAGTGTAGGATATGGGCATGGGGGCATGGCCCAAGCCTGTTGCCAAGATGCCCAAGGGGGCTGCTGCCATTGGTTCCACGCAGGCCAGCCCTGCTGTGGTGCTGGCTGTGACTGGTGCTGACGGGACCCACCCCCGCGGTTGCCGCTGCCACCTCCGCCTCCTCTGATACCATGTAAGAAGATATTCCCTTGTCTATTTCATTCTAGTAATTGTCAATATATACAAACTAGATGGCTGACATTATGGAGAGTAATATGCTCCTGCCATATTTACAATATATGTACAAATCCTGGCATTATGGAGAGTAATTTACTCCTGCCATATTTACAAGATTCTAATAATAATCAAAGATTATTTACATATTCTAATAAATACCAAGTTATTTGTTAGTTGACCCCTTAATTGATGACATGGAAATTGGGAGATAGGACTTTTTTTTAAAATTGTCTTTCAAGTTGTGCTAACTTGAGTATAATACTGAAAAGAACATTATCTTCACTGTAATTGAGAAAATGTAATTTGGGTTAAATTGGAGGAGATGGGAGAAAGGAATTCCACGGCATCCTCTTCACTTGATATCTTCTAAATATAATCTTCAGTTGTCATGACTAAAATGTATGTTTTTTTTATTTATTTCATTGCCCAAAATCTCGTAGATGTTTTGAAATTAGTCGCTTCTATTTAGAAGATGTTTAAAAGATTTTAGAGACCAATTTCAAGATGCTTAAAATCATGTGAGAAACTAATATAAAATATAAAAAATTGAGTGACTAATACAAAATAAAACCGATAAAATTCTTGGATGATTGGTTTCAGTATGTCATGATTTGGGCAATTATATTAAAACATGAGAGATACGTGGGAGTTTTATGGAAAAGAGCCTAACATATGATCAAATTTAAAGTTATGGAACTTTGGAAAATTATGAGATCAAAGAAACTTTAGAATATCAAAATTCAAAAAACATTAATAAATAAATAAATAAAAATAAATGCAAATTTCAAGATATTAAGGACAGTTTAACCCTTTCCAAAATGGACAAATTTTCAAAAGAGACCCATTTGTGAACTTAATCCCAAAAAACGACCTCATTCAAACATAATTACAAAAACCGACCTGGTTTCAGCCTTAGCGCTGAAACCAGGTCGGTTTTTGAATTTTTTTTTTGAACTATGAAACTTTACGGGAGTTGAACTCCCGTGAAGTTTAGTAGATCTGCTAAACTTCACGGGAGTTCAACTCCCGTGAAGTTTCATAGTTCTGAACTGAGTTGAGACATGATAGACACTCGAAGAGTGTCCGAAGAGGGGGTGAATACAATATCATCAAAACGTACAAAAGAATGTATGCAATGTCTTTGCATGACAATAAATGAAAAGAGAGTTGTCGACTTGCTGTAAGTGAACCAATAGTAGAAGCAAAAGTAGCAATCGATGGTACCATGCACGAGGGGCCTGTTTGAGACGCAATAAAAGGCGCCTTCTTAAAAGCATACATGACCGGTAGTATACGATGTCGGAGCCGGGCGGTTGGTGGTGCATGTATATTGTTTCTTCAAGATCACTATTCAAGAAAGCATTCTTGACGTCCATTTGATGAATGGACCAAGAACGTGATAGGGCAATGCTAAGTACAATACGAATAGTGGTGTCTTGACCACCGGACTGAAAGTTTCGTCACAATCAATGGCCAACTGTTGATTCCTGCCATTAACAACAAGTCGGGCTTTATGCCTCTCAAAATTTCCGTTAGCTTTCTTTTTGTGACGAAAAATCCACATACTAGAATAACATTGACACCATAAGGACGGGGCACCAACTCCCACGTCTTAGTTTTAATAAAGAGCATTAATTCATCCATCATGGCACTTTTCAATTCGGGTCGGACAATGCGGCAATTGGGTTACGGGGTAAGGGAGAAGGCGTAATCGTAGTACTCAAATTAAAATGGCGTTTGGTTTTACTATCCCATGTGTGCTCCGAGTGGCCATTCTTTGAGTAATGCGAGCTGCAATAGTTGGTTGGGGTGCAGGTGGGCTTGCCAGGCAGTTCCTTTGTTGGGCTGGGCCGTGTGAGGGAAATTGGCAAGGGAAGAGAGGGTGCCAACTGGATGGGTGACGAAGGGGAGGCCGACTGGGCCGTGTAGGAGGGGAGTTGGGGGTATTGTTTGGGCCTGACTGTGGTGAGGGAGCAGGCCTGTCCGGAGTCAACAGATTATTGGGAGATGAGACATTGGAGTTTGGGCCGGCAAGGGGGAGTTGGGTGGGGGAGTGATGGCAGCAGATTGAAGGTGACTGCTACTGGCGCCTGGTGATGGTGTTGGGCCTCTGTAGGAGTTGAGATTGGGTTAAATAGATGATGAATGATAGCAGGAGGTAAGCCATTGTCTAAAAATCATAGGTATGGCAAAGGGGTATGAACCTTAGCAAACGAAAATTGTGACTCATCGAAAATCACATGACGGGAATAAAGATTTTGTTACTTGACATATCGTAACATTTTGTAACGCGATGATTAGAGGGTATCCCAAAAAATACACAAGGTGTAGATCGAGCTTGAGCTTGTTGATGGAAGTGGATGGGAGGAGAGGATAACAAAGACACCCAAAAACCGAAGATGAGAGTAAGAAGGATCCCGTTTGTATAGAATTTTGGTGGGGAATGTTTGCTAAGGTTTTGGTCGGGAGAATATTATGACAGATATGTGGCCATTTTGTAAGGCATGTGCCAAAAGATGGCGGCATTAGAGGAATGAGCAAGAAGAGTACGGATAATGTTATTGATAGCCCGAATTTTTCTTTCGCGCCTTTCCATTTTGAGAGGAAGTATGGGGACACGAGAAGCGAAAAACCATTCCATTTTGTTCACAAAATAATTTAAAGGGGCATTATCATATTCTTTCCCATTGTCACATTGGAAACATTTAACTTCCCTTTCAAATTGAGTACGGGCATGTGCATGGAATTGTAAGAAAAGAAAGTGCACTTGGGATTTTTTGGAATAGGATAAGTCCAAAGGAAATTAGTGAAAATCAATCCAAAAACAAGACATAAATATGATAACCTGAGTACTCAAAACGGGTGATGTCCATAGATGCACTGTGACAATGTCAAATGGCATAGTAGTAAAAGAAGTGGAGAATAAAATGGTAACTTCACGTGTTTGCCCTAGAGGGCATGAAGGACAAACATAAGTACTAGAAATCTTTATTACAATCAACAAAATTATTCCCCTTAAGAGAGCTTAAAACATGTGATCGGCGGGATGCCCTAAACAGTTCATGCCATAAATGAGTAGATAAAGCAGCAAAGTGGACGGAAAATGAGCTTGAGTTTTGGTGGTGGTGAGTGGATATAAGTCCCCCGCGAAGCTATCACATCTCATAAGTGTTGTCCCCCCGTCTGTAGTTCCTTCACAGAAAAGCCAAATGGTCAAACTCAATAGAAACTGAATTATCGTTAGTGAATTTTCGAACGGAAATCAAGTTTTTAATGAGTTTAGAGCATGTAGGACATCGTTTAAGAGAGAGGTGGGTGAGGGAAGGTAACGAGGTACGACCAATGCACGAATTGAATAGTATTGCCATTACCAACAACAATATTTTCGTTGATTGCTCAAATTAAAATAAGACGAGAGGGTACCTTGTTTGAGAGTCATATGGGAGGTAGCACCGGTGTCCATATACCAACCGTCATCCGGTGGCGTAAGGGCAAGGGTATGCATCGCAGCCTGATGTCCGTTGGGTCATAGCCCATGGTAGAAGGGGCCTGTTGGCCGTGAAAGTCTGATGTGTCTGCTGTGGTTTTTGGCCTAAAATGCCTTGCTGAGATACTTGCTGCCTTGGCCCAACAGCACGGGCCCATGAAGTGTAGATATGGGCATGGGGGCATGCCCAAGCCTGTGCCAAGATGCCCAAGGGGGCGCTGCCATTGGTTCCACGCAGGCCAGCCCTGCTGTGGTGCTGGCTGTGATTGGTGCTGACGGGACCACCCCCGCGGTTGCCGCTGCACCTCCGCCTCCTCTGATACCATGTAAGAAGATATTCCTTGTCTATTCATTCTAGTAATTGTCAATATATACAAACTAGATGGCTGACATTATGGAAGAGTAATATGCTCCTGCCATATTTACAATATATGTACAAATCCTGGCATTATGGAGAGTAATTTACTCCTGCCATATTTACAGATTCTAATAATAATCAAAGATTATTTACATATTCTAATAAATACCAAGTTATTTGTTAGTTGACCCCTTAATTGATGACATGGAAATTGGAGATAGGACTTTTTTTAAAAATGTTTCAAGTTGTGCTAACTTGAGTATAATACTGAAAAGAACATTATCTTCACTGTAATTGAGAAAATGTAATTTGGGTTAAATTGGAGGAGTGGGAGAAAGGAATTCCACGCGCATCCTCTTCACTTGATATTTCTAAATATAATCTTCAGTTGTCATGACTAAATGTATGTTTTTTTTATTTATTTCATTGCCCAAAATCTCGTAGATGTTTTGAAATTAGTCGCTTCTATTTAGAAGATGTTTAAAAGATTTTAGAGACCAATTCAAGATGCTTAAAATCATGTGAGAAACTAATATAAAATATAAAAAAATTGAGTGACTAATACAAAATAAACCGATAAAATTCTTGGATGATTGTTTCAGTATGTCATGATTTGGGCAATTATATTAAAACATGAGAGATACGTGGGAGTTTTATGGAAAAGAGCCTAACATATGATCAAATTTAAAGTTTATGGAACTTTGGAAAATTATGAGATCAAAGAAACTTTAGAATATCAAAATAAAAACATTAATAAATAAATAAATAAAAATAAATGCAAATTTCAAGATATTAAGGACAGTTTAACCTTCCAAAATGGACAAATTTTCAAAACCGACCCATTTAGACTTTTATTCCCAAAAAACGTCCCCATTCAAAAAAAATTACAAAAAACGACCTGGTTTCAGCCTTAGCGCTGAAACCAGGTCGGTTTTTGAATTTTTTTTTTGAACTATGAAACTTTACGGGAGTTGAACTCCCGTGAAGTTTAGTAGATCTGCTAAACTTCACGGGAGTTCAACTCCCGTGAAGTTTCGGAAATTTTTTTTTTTAAAACCGACCTGGTTTCAGCACTGAGGCTGAAACCAGATCGAATTTTGTAATTATGTTTGAATGAGATCTTTTTTTGAGAATAAAAATCTAAATGGTTCTCTTTTGAAAATTTGTCCTTTCCAAAATTGTCTCCGTTATCAGCAGAGTTTCTGTTCCCAAGTTCCCAACCCAAAAAAAAAAAAGAGCAGAAAGGGCCCTTCCATAGCCACATCCCCCGAATAGTGGGATCAAATGGCAACTGCCACTTACCCCTCCCTCCTCCTCCCTCAACCCGCCATCCTCCCCTCGGTAACCTCACGCTTACTCTCACCGCGAAGGACCGTATCCATCAAACCCCCTTCTCTTCTTCCCTCTTTCTCTCGCCCCCTGCAACCCACCAGGATCAGAGTCCAAATCAGAGCTGCAAGAATTGAGTCCACTGGGGTCTCTTTAGGCTTCAGAGCTCCCCATTTTGAGGTTGGGTTTTGGCCATATTTGATCTTGAATTTTAATGGGTTTCTTGTGAATGCGATCTTTAATCAAAAATTTTTTTTGAGCAGCTTCCGGAGCCTTTGACGGGGAAAGTATGGACGCTGGATGAGTTCGAGTCCTATCCTGCTCTGTTGGTAAGATGCTTATGCGTTTGTTTGGTTGAAATCGGGGCTCAATTTTTTTTTTCGGCTGTGTTGTTTGGATTGTTCTACTTCTTTGTGATTTCGTGCGCATTCCTTTGAGCTGGCAGATTGCATATCTAGCGCTTCTCAGTTCAAGCATTTCTATGTCCAGTTATTATTGTAAGAACCGATTAATTCTTGAGTTCAGGAGTACTGTTATTTGTGCGCATCGTATCTGCGACTGTTCACTCTTTTGAACGGTGACAGATAGTCGACAGAAATTATGTCCTTGCTCCTTCACCCTATATATTCTAGATTCAAAAACTGAGTGATACTCAAAATATTATTGATGTAAGGTTCTCTGTTAGTAGATTTGTTTCATGTTCTGGGATTTATGGAAGTTCTAGAGGGCTTGTTGCTGGTCTAGGACTCTAGATGCAGTGTTAGCCGCAATGTGATGTGTTGAAAGAGTTGAGAAAATTCTGAAATTCACCTTATTAGAAACTGAGGGTTTTATGTACACGGTAATGGGCAACTAATCAGCCCAAGAAAATAGAAAACAAATCCTAGGAAATCAAAACAGCAACAGGGAAAGTCTCTTTAATTTGAGAATCCCTCTAAATAAGGAAACTAACTAAATTCTGGTATTGACTAATTTCCAGAATTAACTATATAACAAAAATAGAATAAAATCTACGTCTAACTCAATATACAATTCTACACTCCCCCTCAAGCCGGGTTGTATATGTTACACAAACCAAGCTTGGAGATTAATTCTTCATAGTTTGCTCGGGAAAGTGCATTGGTGAGGATGTCTATAATTTGTTGTCGTGAAGGAACGTAAAGTAGTTGAATGATGTCACCATTCACTTTTTCAAAGATGAAGTGTCGATCAATTTCAATGTGTTTTGTTCTGTCATGATGCATAGGATTCTTAGCAATGCTAATTACTGCTTGGCTGCTACTAAGCATTGTAACCGACCCATCTATTTCAACCTTGAGTTCTTTTAACACTCTTTGAATCCACATTCCTTCACAAATTCCAAGTGCAAGTGCACGATATTCAGATTCTGCACTACTTCGTGAGACTACATCTTGCTTTTTACTCCTCCATGTCACCAAATTCCCCCAAACAAATGTGCAATACCCAGTAGAAGATCTTCGATTTGTTAACTCTCCAGCCCAACTTACATCAGTGTAAACTTCAAGTTTTCGGCTTGATGATTTCATGAATATCAATCCATGTCCTGGGATTGTCTTCAAGTATCTTAGAATTCGATATACATCCTCCAAATGCTCTTCACAGGGATTGTTCATATGTTGGCTGACAATACTCACTGAGTAAGCAATATCCGGTCTAGTGTGTGATAGGTAAATTAGTTTTCCAACAAGTCTCTGATATCTTCCTTTATCAACTAGAACTTGATCTGCCTCTTTGTTGTTCCGTCTGTTAGAGTCCATGGGAGTGTCTGCAGGTTTGCATCCCAACATACATGTCTCAGTTAACAGGTCTAGTATGTACTTTCTCTGGGAGATGAAAATTCCCTCCTTGGATCGGGCTACCTCCATGCCTAGAAAGTATCTGAGGGTTCCCAGGTCTTTGATTTCAAACTCCCTTGCCAACATCTTCTTCAAGTTTATAATCTCCTCACTATCATCCCCAGTCAGTATTATATTATCAACATAAACAATTAGAATAGCTATCTTACCACCATCTGAGAATTTCATAAACATCGTGTGATGAGATTGGCACTGAGTGTAGCCATTATCTCGGACAGCCTTAGCAAACCTATCAAACTAGGCACGTGGAGACTGCTTTAGTCTATATAAAGATTTCTTTAATTTGCATACAAGCCTACAGTTGTTGGAATTCTCCATCCTAGGGGAAATCTGCAGGTACACTTCTTCTTTAATATCATCGTTCAAGAAAGCATTCTTAACATCTAGCAGATACAAAGGTCAATCTGAATTCACAGCTAGAGACAATAAAATTCGAACAGTGTTAAGTTTGGCATCTGGGGCAAAAGTTTCTTGGTAATCAATACTAAGACTGAGTGAACCCTTTTGCAACTAGTCTGGCTTTAAACCTCTTTACACTCCCATCTGCCTGGTATTTTATTGTAAATATCCATTTGCATCCAACTGGATTCTTCCCTTGAGGCAATTCTGTGAGAGTCCAGGTACCATTCCTTTCCAGTGCTCGAATTTCTTCTTCTACTGCACGCTTCCAGGCTGGATCATTGAGAGCTTCTTGGATAGTCTGGTGAATATGGACACTATCAAGCTTAGTAACAAAAGCTCTGTACGAGGGCGTTAGATTCCCATGAGCAACATATTTCTCAATTGGGTGAGTAGTACACCATCATACACCCTTCCTTTGAGCAATGGGCATATCAGAATCATCAACGAGTGGTGTAAGAATATCCATACCTTTATGAACTAAGGCATGTGAGTCCGGATCAGGTGCTTGAGAGTCCTGCGGCAATGTGTTAGCCTCTATTTGCTCAAAAGGTCTCCTTCTACTTGAGTAGACAATGAGTTCTTGAGAAGGTTGAGAATTGAGAACTGTGTTACAGATTGATTCAGACAATTGAGGATTTTTAGTTGTTTGAGATACTCTTTCGGATGAAGTAGGTGGTGATGGAAGAGGGACTGTTTGAATTGAGGGGAACACGGCTTGAGTATCTTGAAGGATGTCCCAAATTTCAAATTCTCTAGCATTCTCCCCTTGAATTTGTGATTTGGGATAGAACGGTTGAGTTCCAAAGAATGTAACGTCCATGGAGGTATAGACTCGATGAGTTTGAGGAGAATAACATTTGTAGCCCTTTTTATGTGAAGAGTAGCCAATAAAGATACATTTTAAGGACTTGGATCAAGTTTGGTACGATGATGAACATGGACGAAGGATGTGCAACCACTTTGAGAGGTAAATCGGAGGAAAAAGTTTTAAGGTGAGGGTACGTTTCAAGAAGGACATGTCTCGGAGTTTTGAATGCAAGGGTACGATTAGGCATTCGATTAACAAGATAAGTGGCAGTGAGAATAGCTTCTCCCCAAAATTGTTTTGGAACATGATTGGAAAACATAAAGGACCGAGTCAGTTCTAATAAATATTTGTTTTTCCTTTCGGCTACTCTATTTTGTTGTGGAGTGTTGACAAAAGAACTAATATGGACAATAGCATTTTGAGATAAATAGGAACTGAGAGTAGAATTAAAGTAATATTTGGCATTATCACTCTTAAATACCTTTATGTTGCTTTGGAATTGTGTGGGGATCATTGAGTGAAAGGCTTTGAATATTGAAGATGCCTCAGATTTTTCTCTCATTAGGTATGTCCAAGTGGTTCTAGAGTGGTTATCAATGAAGGTGATGAACCATCTAATTCCATTAACGTTCTTTACTCGAGAAGGCTCCCATATGTCACTATGAATAACAGAAAATGGGTGAGAAACATTATATTTGAGACTAGAAAAAATGTGGCGAGTATGTTTGGACAATTGGCAAATTTCACATTGAAACACACTAGGCCTTTTATTAGTAAATAGATGTGGAAACATCTTTTCAAGGTACATAAAATTAGGATGACCAAGGCGAAAATGCCATAACATAACTTGAGACTCTTTTGAATTTGAATTTGAAATAACAGAATTTGAATTGACTAAATTTGAAACTAAACCGACAGAGTTGAAATTGGACTGAAAACATGTTTGGAACGAAAAGAAGTTGAGCTCTCTTGAAACAAATATAGGCCACCACATTGTCTATCACTACCAATCACCTTCCCCGAATTCACCTCCTGAAATTCACAAAAATTTGAATAAAACTTAGCAACACACTTTAGATCACGAGTTAATTTGCCAGTGGAAATCAAATTGCAGTCTAATTTTGGCACAAATAAAACAGTGGAGAGAACAATGTCTTTTGACAATCTAATGGATCCTTTTCCTACCACTACTGAGGAGCTGCCATCAGCAATTCGGACTGCAGACTGAGAGGTGCACGGGCTGTAGCTTTGAAAAGCAATGAGATCACCTGTCATGTGGTCAGAAGCACCAGAATCGATAATCCAAAGTTTATTTTTCTTGTTAAAGTATAGACAGCGTGTGGTATACCTTGGTGAGCTAAAAAACTAGTGGATTGCTCTGTTGGTGTTGCGGTGGGACCCTTAGAAGATGGCTGCACTATAGTAGAGGAGATTGTGCCCAGGATCTGGTGCAGTGCTTCAAGCTGCTCCTTGGTCAAAGGGCTGGAATCGGTACTGTTGACTGTAGAGGAGGTCTGAACAACATTAGCATGGCTGAAATTTTTAGACCTGTGGGTTGACTTCCAATCTTGAGGCTTTTCGTGCAGTTTCCAGCATGTGTCTTTTGCATATCTAACTCTTCTCCAGTGCACACACCATGGACGGCCGCCCTTCTTGAATTTGTCATCTTGGGATGAGTT
This sequence comes from Asparagus officinalis, assembly GCF_001876935.1. Lineage (NCBI taxonomy): Eukaryota > Viridiplantae > Streptophyta > Magnoliopsida > Asparagales > Asparagaceae > Asparagus > Asparagus officinalis. Next base: position 318,601 of record NW_017972417.1, on the reverse strand, counting down.
GTGAGTAAGGAGAGCAGACCTTTTAGCATGTAGGGATGGATGAATCTCTGGAAGCATTAATTGTTTTCTGCTTTCTTCTCTACGAACCTCAGCGAAAGCTTTACGGATGGTGGGAAACGGCTTGCTGCCCATGATTCTTCCCCTTACATCATCAAGATTATTGTTAAGACTAAGAAGGAATCGCAAGGTCCTTTTTTGATTGATGATTGTTCGCTATAGTGCAGAGTCATCGGAGCACTTCCATGAGTATACTTCATACATGTCAAGCTGCAACTAGAAACGAGTAAGCATGTTAAAGTATTGAGTTACACTGAGATCACCTTGATGAAGATTATACAGCTTTGTTTCAATGTCAAATAAAGCAGAGGTGTTTTCAGTGCTTGAATAGTGTCCCATGCGGCTTCCCAGATGTCCTTTGCGGTTTTGAAGAGCAAGAAATTCTCGCTAACTTCTATGGTCATGGAATTGATAAGCTAAGATATCACCAAATGATCATCTGTTTTCCACGCCAGGTACTGAGGATTGGTGATTTTAGGAGCAATAATTTCTCCAGTAAGATGCCCATCTTTCCCTCTACCACACACGGACATGAACACTGATTAAGACTACTGAAGGAAATTATGACCCTTCAATTTGTGGTTGGTAACCACTGCTGAGGAGGAATCAACCACCATGGGACTAAGGGCAGAAGGATCGGCTCTGGATGTGACTTCCGATGAAGTAAAGGAAGGATGAGAGGCCATGCCGTATTTGGTCATGAAGAAAAAAATTACAGAAAAACTGCTGGACTGGATTACAGAGAACGGCACGGAAAGAAAAAATTAGGGTTTAGAACCTAACTGCTCTGATACTATGTAGAAAGAGTTGAGAAAATTTTAAAATTCACCTTATTAGAAACTGAGGGTTCTTGCCCCTTATGTACATAGTAATGGGCAACTAATCAGCCCAAGAAAATAGGAAACAAATCCTAAGAAATCAAAACAGCAACCGGGAAAGTCTTTTTAATTTGAGAATCCCACTAAACAAGGAAACTAACTAAATTCTGGTATTGACTAATTTCCAAAATTAACTATATAATAAAAATAGAATAAAATCTACGTCTAACTCAATACTAGTATTTTAACCCGTGCAAAGCACGGTTTCTAAAAAAATTTATGCAAATATTGAACATGTTACCAAAATAAAGTTTTCTGCTTTACATATGATCTAGTATTCATCCCGTGCTAAGCACGACATCCTCCTGAAAGTCATGCTTAAATAAGAAGCAAGAAGTTCTAAGTTGCAAATGAGTAGAACATCAAGATAGATCCGCTTCTCCATCTAGATCTTGTTAACAGTAACTGTTCAAATGATTATAAAACCACCTTTACTCTTTCCGCTGAAAAAAAGAACACAAATCAGAATAAAGTAAAATGTTTTCAAGATGAAAAAAATGCAAGATCAAAAGCTTTACTTTGATTTCAGGGGAAGGTAACTTCCATTTTGATCTGCATCAGAATACAGTCAATTTAGTAAAGGAAACCAATATGTCACAATTAAATATGATAGCTAAGTTGCTATTTGTTCTTCACACTCAGAGGGTAAAAAAAAACAGAGAAAGCTAGCACATCATAAGCATAATTTAAATGTGAAGATGAATGAACAACCTTCATCTCATGTAACAGGAAAGCACCAGTTTATCTATGCACCAGTATTGTATATTAGAGTATTTTGTCAAGACATGATTGCCTTCTGTCTCTTATAATTGTTGTAGCTGCGAAGGAAACTATTCTTCGCTACCGACAGCGGCAGAGGAGGCGACGATGGTGGCGAAGCAGAGGAGGCGAAGGATGCCATTGAAGATGAAGGAGGAGTTGATTTTGCTCTTGATTGCTTCTCAGATTTGGTTGTAATCAACAAAATAACTAAACCCACTATTGAAGATGAAGAAGGATGCTATTGAATCTTTTTCTGAAGATTGAGAGAGGAAGAGAGAATCGTAGGTTGTAAAAAGGGAAAAAAACAACAAATATTCTGCAAATGCATCAATCTACAATGTCTGCAAATATAATTAGTTTTGGGTAATTTTAATCTCTGCAAATGCATCAATCTACAATATAATCTGCAAATATAATTAGTTTTGGGTAATCTTTGTCTGCAAATGCATCAATCTACAATGCTTCAATCAACCACCCCTAAAATAAATCCAATATTCTGACTTTTTTTAAAAAATATTAAATAATTAAGAGAAAATTCATCTCCAACTCAAAAAATTTGATCGCATAGAAACTAATTCAACGTCAGACCCTAAAAAAACAAATTTAAAAAACTAAATAGAACAATATGATAAAACGAAAAAAACAACTCACCTCCATCCCATGGAGTATCATCAGGCCTGCAAATCAAAACCCAAAGTTCATCAGAAAACCCTAAAAATCTAAAATCAAACCAAGGATTCGACATCAAATGTAAAATTACCTAGAGATCACGACGTTCCACAACATGATGTTGTTATCCTGCGTGGCTCCACTGATTGCCGCCGGCGGATCATTCTGCAACCTCTTGAAATCCCTCATCAGCCTTTTCCTCACTGGTGTCGACATCGATTCAAGCCTAAACGATTGAAGTAGGCACCGTCCAACATTCTGATGTTCGTCGCCTAAAAATTTTCGATGTTCCGGTTAAATGAGGGAGCGGAAGCGGGGGGTGAAGAGAGGGAGGGGGGGTGAGAGAGATTGAGAGAGAGAGAGAATGTGGGTGGTATGAAGTGGGGATGTGGGTGGTTTTGGTTCTGAAACGTGGGGAGTTTGGACGGTTGCGGTGAATTAACTCAACAATGGACGGTTGTGGATAATTGAGGGGAAAATACGTGGAAAATTAGATAATTTACTGTTCATTTTAGCTTTTTTGTTGTTCTCCTTTAGTAATAAAGAAGTAGATACAATTCTACATGATGTTTCTTTGTTGATGGAAATTTTCAGGATCCATGTTTTGTTATGTAGCTCCGTATAGAAACAAGATAGAGTTCTCCAGAGTTTTCTATTAAAAAAAAGGCAAAGCAAAGAAGAATATTTCTAGAAATTAGATATATGAGATGTCAAAAAATGTAAGTAACCAACGAAGTCATAAGCGCCCACATGTGTGCACTATATGCACAACATAGACGCACACACATGTACAATGCACACTATGCACGACATAGGCACGCACACGCATACACGTGCGCGCGTGCCTATATACATATATAGACACAGACACACACACACATATAGGTAGTGCATGTGTGTGTGCATATATAAATATATAGACACATGCGTGCGTGCCTATATACGCATATAGACACACACACATGGATAGCTTGTATTTGCGCGTGCGCACATATATAAATACACACACATAAATATACACAGTACATATATACAATACATAACAAGATACATATTTACATATACACATGTACATATCCACATATGTATAGGTGTGTCTGTGTGTGTGCGCGCACACAAACACACGCACATATATAATTGTGGTAAACTTTATTGTTATATATCCCAGATCGGGTTTTCTAAGTAAAATTAGAAATCTCCACAAATCAGTTAAACTCACTGAAGAGAATAATAACACTATGTCATGAAATTTATATCATTTTATAAAGAATGTAAATAGGTATGTGTTATGATGGACAATTTTGGAAGAAAAAATAACCATGGCTTTGTGTTGTCAAGTTAGTAATTCATGTTATGAGTGCTTTACACCCTTTTATTGTTCTGGAGTAGTTATGCTGTATAGTAGGTAGTTTATTGTAGGTTTTACTAGGAGTAAGATCTGATTGTCTTGACATCTTTTAGTTTGTTATTTAGGAAGACTGCCATCTGAAGTAATTGAAAACATATTCTTTTTTATTTAATTATTATTATTATAAAAGCATATAATTTTCTGTTTGTAATTCAGTTATAAATTATCTAGTGACAAGTACCATTCACTGTTGTGGTATTGTTTCTAAACATTTCTTCTCATTTGGCAGGTAATGTTCATTTGCAATCATTGCCCTTTTGTTATACACTTGAAAAGAGATATTGTGAAGCTTGCTAATTTCTATATGTCGGTAGGTGAATCCCGACAGTAAACCATTATTTACTGAGAATAATTTTCTGATGCTGATTCCTGGTTGTGCTGCAGAAAGGGCTTGCGGTTGTTGCGATTTCTTCAAATTCTTCAATCACACACCCACAGGTTGCTGTTACTTATCCCCAATTTTTTATACCTAGATGGTTTATGATACTTTTCCATCATATATATTGTAGCATAATTAACAATCGATATATCATCCAAAAGAAAGATAGAATGGAAGATATTTCTAGCTAAAACAGTTCTTATTCATGATCATGGTATGCATCTTTCTAGTTGGTGGCATTTAAAACATCTTAAAAGTATTTTGTCTTCGTTCGTTGTACATGTAACCATAAATAAACAAGAATATCTATTTTGATACTTTTTGCACTTTAAAGGCACAGTAGCATTTGATTCCTCTTTCCTCGTGTTCTTAAAGATTTGAAAGTTCATGGATTTTAGATGATGTATACAATGTTCATATTCATTAGGCTTTCTTAGCCTAGATTTGTGTATCATCCATATACTCAAAAGTGTTTCATACTTTCGTGCAGGATGGACCACAGTTCATGGCTGAAGAAGCTAAGTTGCTTAAGTACCCTTTTCCGTACCTATATGATGAGGTAAGCCTATGCTGGAAACTTAACTACACTTTTCAGCTCATTCCCACACAACTTTAAAGGCAGTGGTGATACAGCTAGTACACATGTCGGAACCTTGTTTATGAAAGTCAATACTTTAACTTAGTATATCTGCCTGCAAAAGAGTGTTGCATAATTTATTTATGCAACTTAATCATTCTAGATGAGACTTGGGCAGAAATGCTTGCTTGAGGCTATTGTAAGCTTCTGTATTATATCAATGACAGTTTAGCTAGTTGCTTATATTCAGTATAGTCTTGCAAGTGGATGCGACTTGGTAGAAAGAAATAAACTAAAATGAAAAGAGAAGAAATTGTTGAGATGTTTTGACATTTTCATCCAGATTAAAAATTTTCTAAAATCAAATACTATTTTATATCGACTCCAATAGCTATGTTCTAATATCAAAGACAATTTTCCTTACAAATGGAATATTGTCCATCATTGTCTTGTATCTTTCTATACTAATTACCAAGTTAAGAAAGATGACACGCAGTGTTCTTGTCAATTTATATATCTTCAATACACTTTGAACCTAAACCTTGACCCAGACATATGAAATGTTTATCTTTTTATTGCTGAGCTTTCATGTGCTCAACAAATTAGTTGTATGCATTTCAATAATTTATATAAACATATCCATAAACAAAGTGCAAATACCACCTACTAAACTATTTTTGGTTCCAACTTTATTTTGTAGTTCAATTGTTCGAATAAGAAGTAACCATCCCTAATGTTGTGTATTTTGATGTCAATCTCTCCATACTGTTTTAGACTAGTTCCTGGCATTTCAGATGTGTGGTTAGGGATTTGGATCCAACATTATTTAAGGCATCTATGAAATTGCAAAAATCCATAAGCCCATCTTTCCTATGCCGGTAATTAGTATATCAATATACAAGTGATGATGGCGGATATACAATGGACAATGAAAATTGCTCCAACTTCAATATAGTTTCTAGTGATATGCATATATAAAGATGGAAAAACAAGAGCATATTGATGTAGAGTGCGTTGTTGATGCATTTATGGAGAAACTGGATCATTAGAAGCTCAAACGGGGGCGAAGAGATTAAATTGTAACGAAGAATGGGTCGTACCTCCTAAATCGTGCATGAGAATTGGATGAATAATATATATAAAAATCACGTGCTTTTTTCGAGATGGAGCCAACCAAACCACCATTGTTTAGTTTGTCTCTTCCTGTTTGGCAAAATTCCCATCGGATTAGGAGATTAGAGTTTTTGTCAATTTTTTACTATTCTGGATAATATTTTAGGAGTCTATTTTAATTAGAAAATAAAGCCGGTTCGACTTGAGGGTGGAGCGTCTGTTTGGTGGTAATCAATATGCATGAATCGATCCCATCAATAGAAGTTGAAAGTTGACAAGTGGGAGAAGATGAGCTGAAAGCTCGTTTCCTGTCTAAAATTGTAAACAATGTTGAAGAACAGGTAATGATTACACACAAGAGTTTTACCAGCTATCATCCTGCAACTATTTGAATGAGAACAATGCCTAACAGATGTCTCATTATATCGGAGTATTGAGGATGGCGATTCAGGACTATGTATCTTTGCAATAGACATATACTTGGCAGATACAATTTTCCTATCCGAAATGGTAGAGTGACAACTTGGATGGAATAGTCGAGGATCATGGACAGCTTCAAAGGGTTCGCGCATGAATTATAATCGTGGAGAACAACCCGTCCCAATCTACTAATGATCAAGATTTTGCAACTGAGAAGAGTACAGGACCAGTGACGATAGTTTCAAACCAGGAAATCCTTATGCCAAACTAGATCCAATCAAGTATTACAGATGCAGTCTACTGGGTTATTGATCCAATCAGTGCTTTAAAAGAAATATTGTGAACATGGTGGACTGTGGTGAGGAGGATGCAGTCCAAGACGACGCTGAAGACTATGACGATGAGGTTAAATATTCTGATGATGCGGATCAACTTTCGTGTATTGTGTAGCCATTATTACTGGCTCTAAAGACAGAAGAACCGCCTCAGAAAATGTAATATCTTCTGTATGAGGTACACCGTGATGCAAAAGACTTGTGATATGATGGATAGTGATAGTAGTGAGAATATTATCTCTTGGTATATAGTGGAGAAATTATGCTTGAAGACAGAAACACCACACTCCTACATGATCGGTTGGATTCACGAGGGTAGTGACGTGCAGGTTGATGAGGTGTGTCGGGTGTCTTTTTCAATTAGCTGTAACCATGTTGATGAGGTGTTGTGTAATATGGTTGAGATGTATACGTGTCATATGCTTTTAGGTAGGCCATGACAGTTCGATGATGATGTCATGCATAAGGGAAAAGATAATGTTAATATCTTTTAGCAGGATAGGCATCACGTTGTACGCATGCCTTTCGCAGAAAAGAGACGAGCCAAGATAGATGTTGCTAAAAAGAAGACCCTTTTGGTTGTTGATAATGATGCTTTTACAAAAGATTTGAAGCAATCGAAGAGATGTATGCTCTTATTGTATTAGGAAAAGAGGATTTTGCCTCCACTGAAATTCCAATTAAGGTGTCGACCCTCTTGCATAAGTTTGATGTAGTCATACCAAAAGAACTTCTTGTCGAGTTACTAATGCCTAGAGACGTCCACCATCAGATTGACTTTATCTCTTGCTCACGCTTGTCGAACCTGCCATATTATCGAATGAGCCTAAAGAAAGGGGTGATCTTGTAGTAACAAGTGGAGGACCTCATCTAGAAAGGTCTTGTACGAGTGAGCATGAGTCTGTGTCGTGCCGACATTACTTGTCCCAAAGAACGGAGAGTGGCTCTTGTGTGTGGATAGTAGGGCTATCAACATGGTTATCATGAAATATCGATTTTCCATTCCTCAATAGGAAGACATGTTTGATATGTTGTTAGGATTAAAAGTGTTATCCAAAATTGATCTCAGGAGTGGATATCACTAAATTCGCGTCGGAGAAGATGAGTGGAAAACTGCTTTAAAGACAAAAGAAGGCTTATGTGAGTGGTTGGTCATGCATTTTGGCATTTCCAATGCTCCTATCACTTTCATGCAGTTGATGAATCAGGTATTGAAATCCTTTATTGGCAAGTTTATTGTAATTTATTTTCGATAATATCCTGATTTATAGCTAGAATGTGTCCGTGAATATGGACCACTTGAGGGAGGTATTAACGACTTTGCAAGGGAACAAGCTTGCATGAATCTGAAGAAATACAACTTCATGATTAGTAGCCTATTATTCTTGGACTTTATATTTAGATGCGAAAGGCATCCATGTTGATGAGGAGGTGCGTACTATTTGAGATTGGCCCTAGTTGAAAACTGTCAGCGAAGTTCGTAGCTTTCATGGTCTAGCCACCTTCTACAAGATGTTTATGATAAACTTCAGCAACATCCTTGCGCCCATTATCAAGTGCATGAAGAAAGAAAATTTTAATTGGAGGAAGATGTAGATAGTAGCTTTGCACTCATTAAGAAGTTATCCACAACATCAATGCTTTCCCTTCTAGATTTCTAAAATGTGTTTGAGCTCGATTGAGACACATCCATCATAGGTATTGGTGGTGTTCTCTTCTAAGAAGGTTGTCCGGCTGCTTTTTACAATGAGAAACTTAATGAAACTCAGCAGAAGTGGACCACATACGAGCCAGAGTTGTATGCCATAGTCCAGTCCTTGAAGCATTAAGTACACTACTTGATCTTGCGGGAATTTTCTCTCAACACAGACGTTTAATCTTTAAGGTCCATCAACATTCAGACTACCATCAATCATATGCATGCTTGATGGATAGCGTTTCTGTAGCGTTTAACCTTTATTTTGAAGCACAAATCTGGGCAGCAAAATAAGATTGCAGATGCACTCAGTCAAAGAGCTTCTTTGTTAGTGACTTTGCAAGCTGAGGTGATTGGATTTAAATACTTGAAGGAGCTCTATGTAGAAGACAAAGATTTCAAGGAGGCTTCAAGCAACTGTCTAAAGAATCAACTGGCCAGAGATTTTCGTATCTAGGATGGTTATTTATTTTGCGAAGATTAGTTATGCATATCCCAAAGCTCATTAAGTGAGCAGATCATAAAAGACTTTCATGGTGGCAGGTTAGGTGGACATCTAGGTGTGACAAGACAATTACTTCCATTGAGGAGAGATACTACTAATCTCAACTAAAGGAGATAGAAAAACAAGTGTGGCGTTGTCCAATTTATCAAATTGCTATAGGACAGTCTTAAAATATATGATTATGCACATCCTTAGTTGTTCCTAATACATCATGACATGATATATCGATGGACTTTGTATTGGTGCTCCCTACAACCTAAAGAGGTATGGATTCTGTTTTTGTTATGGTTGACAAATTGTTGAAGATGGCACAATTCATTCCATGCAAGAAGATAGTAGATGCTAGCACCATTGGTAACCTTTTCTTTCGAGAGATAGTACGCCTTCATGGAGTACCAAAGTCCATCATATTTAATCGTGACTCAAAGTTCTTGTCCCACTTCCGGAAGACGTAGTAGCGATTCAATACTTCACTCAAATTCTGTTCTTATTACCCTCAGTCGGACGGCCAGAGTGAAGTGGTAAATCGTACTCTTGGTAATCAAGATTATCGATAGCGGATAGCGTCGCGTAGCGGTGAGACATCGCTAAGACTATTTCGGGCTATTGCGCTAAAATAGCGGTAAAAAGCGTAGAGTCAAATAGCGATCTAATTTAGATATGTATAAATACTAAAAAAATCTAAGAAATTTAAAAGTACATATTGGATGATTTAAAGAGATCCTAAACATAAAATAGATATGTAACCATCACGTAATACCGAAGATGACTGGTGTAGAAAAGATTAGATTTAGTTTCTGTTTTAGAAGAGATTAGATTTAGATTCTGTTTTAGAAAAGATTTGATTTAATTTTTGTTTTTCAGTTTTAGTTAGGATCCCTTATTTGAAGGAATTCTGTTTTCTTATTTGGTGGACTGGAATGCCGTCCACATCTTATATATATTAGGCTGTAAATATTTGATTGATAAAAAAAAAGAAACTCAGTTTTTCTTCATGGTATCAGAGCTCATATCTATGTCCTAGCCATTCTTCTTCATTCTTCGCTATCTGGTCACCTCCTTCATCTGACCATTCTTGTTCTTTCCCATGACCAAATACGGCATGGCTTCATCTTCCTCAGAAATCACTTCTAGATCAGAGGTCAATTCCCCTGTCCTTTCCGTCCCTGATTTCCCCTTGAATATCGTCACAAATCATTAACTCCACGGTCAGAATTATCTCCAATGGTCTCAATCTGTATTCATGTATATTTGCAGCAGAGGAAAGGATGGACATCTCACCGGCAAGACTGTGGCTCCGAAGACTACAGATCCCAAACATCGAACCTGGAAGACTGATGATCATCTTGTTATGTCTTGGCTCATAAATTCCATGACTACTGAAGTTTGAGAAAACTTTCTGCTTCACAAGACAGCCAAGGACATATGGGAGGCTGCACGTGAAACGTACTCAAGCACAGAAAATACCTCTGAACTGTTTGAGGTTGAAACAAGATTATATGACCTTAAACAAGGAGATATGAGTGTCACACAATATTTTAACACCTTCACACGCTGCTGGTTGCAATTAGATCTGTATGAGGTCTATTCCTGGAAATGTGCTGATGATTCTGCTATGTATAAGCAAATTGTTGAGCAAAAAAGGACTATTTGATTTCTTCTTGGTCTAAACAAGGATCTAGATGAAGTCAGGGGAAGAGTCATGGGAATCAAGCCCTTTCTTAATCTTAGAGAGGCCTTTGCAGAAGTTAGAAGAGAGGAAAGTAGAAAGAAATTGATGCTGACAGAAAATAAACCTGCAGTGGAAGGTTCGGCTTTGTTCACCCACAATTCTTCTCAACCTAATAAGTCTGGAAAAGGGCGGCCTTGGTGTGACCATTGCAAGAAACTTGGTCATTTCAAGGCTACTTGCTGGAAACTACATGGCAAACCAACAGATTGGAAGCCATCCCATACTCGGTTTGAGAGAGAAAACCGTGCAAATGCTGCAGTCACCACAGAGAACAGTCCTTTCACCAGAGAGCAGATTGAAGCACTGCAGAAAATGCTGAGTCAAGCGTCGAGTTCTGGACAACCATCTCAAGCACCTGCCGAACCACCCACTAGTCTCCTTGCACACCAAGGTACCTTATCCTATGCCTATATTGTCCAAAATAAATCCTTAAAGCCAAGGATAATCGACTCAGGAGCCTCAGATCACATGACTGGAGACATCAGCCTACTCAAAAATTACCAGTCATGTACTAGCAGTTCTGTAGTCCGAATAGCTAATGGCTCTTTATCACCAGTGGTAGGAATCGGATCCGTTCAATTAACAAAGGACCTTCTACTTTCTCTTGTCCTTTATGTTCCCAAATTGAACTATAGTTTAATTTCCATCAGCCAACTTACTCGTGATCTCAATTGTGTAACTAAGTTTTATTCTAGTCTTTGTGATTTTCAGGCAGTGGATTCGGGGAAGGTGATTGGCAGTGCTGAGATGCATGGTGGCCTATATTTGCTCAAAGAAAATAATTTCCTCGATAGACAAGTTCAATCGTCAAGTTTTGGTCTTACATCAAATTCAGTCAAGTGTGTTTCAAATTCTGTGTCTGTTTCCAATTCAAGTTCAATTGAAAGTCAAGTTATGTTATGGCATTTTCGCCTTGGTCATCCAAACTTTGGTTATTTAGAGAAGTTGTTTCCACATTTATTCATCAATAAAAGTTCGAATGTCTATCATGTGAAATTTGTCAACTTGCAAAGCATACTAGAAATATATATTCCAGTTTACAACTTCCGGAAGACGTAGTAGCGATTCAATACTTCACTCAAATTCTGTTCTTATTACCCTCAGTCGGACGGCCAGAGTGAAGTGGTAAATCGTACTCTTGGTAATCAAGATTATCGATAGCGGATAGAGTCGCGTAGCGGTGAGACATCGCTAAGACTATTTCGGGCTATTGCGCTAAAATAGCGGTAAAAAGCGTAGAGTCAAATAGCGATCTAATTTAGATATGTATAAATACTAAAAAAATCTAAGAAATTTAAAAGTACATATTGGATGATTTAAAGAGATCCTAAACATAAAATAGATATGTAACCATCACGTAATACCGAAGATGACTAGAGGAGTCAAAAAGTCATGAAAAGATTAGATTTAGTTTCTGTTTTAGAAGAGATTAGATTTAGATTCTGTTTTAGAAAAGATTTGATTTAATTTTTGTTTTTCAGTTTTAGTTAGGATCCCTTATTTGAAGGAATTCTGTTTTCTTATTTGGTGGACTGGAATGCCGTCCACATCTTATATATATTAGGCTGTAAATATTTGATTGATAAAAAAAAAGAAACTCAGTTTTTCTTCATGGTATCAGAGCTCATATCTATGTCCTAGCCATTCTTCTTCATTCTTCGCTATCTGGTCACCTCCTTCATCTGACCATTCTTGTTCTTTCCCATGACCAAATACGGCATGGCTTCATCTTCCTCAGAAATCACTTCTAGATCAGAGGTCAATTCCCCTGTCCTTTCCGTCCCTGATTTCCCCTTGAATATCGTCACAAATCATTAACTCCACGGTCAGAATTATCTCCAATGGTCTCAATCTGTATTCATGTATATTTGCAGCAGAGGAAAGGATGGACATCTCACCGGCAAGACTGTGGCTCCGAAGACTACAGATCCCAAACATCGAACCTGGAAGACTGATGATCATCTTGTTATGTCTTGGCTCATAAATTCCATGACTACTGAAGTTTGAGAAAACTTTCTGCTTCACAAGACAGCCAAGGACATATGGGAGGCTGCACGTGAAACGTACTCAAGCACAGAAAATACCTCTGAACTGTTTGAGGTTGAAACAAGATTATATGACCTTAAACAAGGAGATATGAGTGTCACACAATATTTTAACACCTTCACACGCTGCTGGTTGCAATTAGATCTGTATGAGGTCTATTCCTGGAAATGTGCTGATGATTCTGCTATGTATAAGCAAATTGTTGAGCAAAAAAGGACTATTTGATTTCTTCTTGGTCTAAACAAGGATCTAGATGAAGTCAGGGGAAGAGTCATGGGAATCAAGCCCTTTCTTAATCTTAGAGAGGCCTTTGCAGAAGTTAGAAGAGAGGAAAGTAGAAAGAAATTGATGCTGACAGAAAATAAACCTGCAGTGGAAGGTTCGGCTTTGTTCACCCACAATTCTTCTCAACCTAATAAGTCTGGAAAAGGGCGGCCTTGGTGTGACCATTGCAAGAAACTTGGTCATTTCAAGGCTACTTGCTGGAAACTACATGACAAACTAACAGATTGGAAGCCATCCCATACTCGGTTTGAGAGAGAAAACTGTGCAAATGCTGCAGTCACCACAGAGAACAGTCCTTTCACCAGAGAGCAAATTGAAGCACTGCAGAAAATGCTGAGTCAAGCGTCGAGTTCTGGACAATCATCTCAAGCACCTGCCGAACCACCTACTAATCTCCTTGCACACCAAGGTACCTTATCCTATGCCTATATTGTCCAAAATAAATTCTTAAAACCATGGATAATCGACTCAGGAGCCTCAGATCACATGACTGGAGACGTCAGCCTACTCAAAAATTACCAGCCGTGTACTAGCAGTTCTAGAGTCCGAATAGCTGATGGCTCTTTATCACCAGTGGCAGGATTCGGATCCGTTCAATTAACAAAGGACCTTCTGCTTTCTCCTGTCCTTTATGTTCCCAAATTAAACTGTAGTTTAATTTCCATCAGCCAACTTACTCGTGACCTCAATTGTGTGACTAAGTTTTATTCTAATCTTTGTGATCTTCAGGCAGTGGATTCGGGGAAGGTGATTGGCAGTGCTGAGATGCATGGTGGCCTATATTTGCTCGAAGAAAATAATCTCCTCGGTAGACAAGTTCAATCGTCAAGTTTTGGTCCTACATCAAATTCAGTCAAGTGTGTTTCAAATTCTGTGTCTGTTTCCAATTCAAGTTTAATTGAAAGTCAAGTTATGTTATGGCATTTTCGCCTTGGTCATCCAAACTTTGGTTATTTAGAGAAGTTGATTCCACATTTATTCATCAATAAAAGTTCGAATGTCTATCAATGTGAAATTTGTCAACTTGGAAAGCATACTAGAAATATATATTCCAGTTTACAATACAAACATTCACATCCATTCTCTGTCATTCATTGTAATATTTGGGGACCCTCACGTATCAATAATATTACTGGGGCTCGGTGGTTTATTACATTCATAGATGACCACACAAGAATTACTTGGACCTTTCTCATGAAAGAAAAATCAGAAACATCTACAATATTCCACTCCTTCCACTCCATGATTTCTACCCAATTTCAGAGCAAAATCCAAGTTCTTAAGACTGATAATGCCAGAGATTCTTTAAATTCTATTCTTGGTTCTTATCTCTCCAAAAACATGGTATCATTCACATCAGTTCTTGTGTTGACACCCCACAACAAAATGGGGTGACTGAAAGGAAAAATAGACACTTACTAGAAGTTGCTCATGCCACTATGTTCACCAACAATGTTCCTAAATATTTTTAGGGGGAAGCCATCTTTACTGTCACCTACCTCATCAATATGATGCCTAGCCGTGTCCTAAAATTTCAAACCCCTCGTCAGATACTCCTCAATACCTATCCCACTATCCGCTCTTTTTCTTCTGAACTACCACTCAAAGTGTTTGGTTGTTCCTCCTTTGTTCACATTCACCAACATCAACGTACCAAACTTGATCCAAGATCTCTTAAGTGTATCTTTATTGGTTATTCTCCCAATCAAAAGGGATACAAGTGTTACTCTCCAATCACTCGAAGGGTATATAACTCCATGGATATAGGTGCCTAATTCAATACAAGAAGTTCTAAGAATTCCAACATGGAAGAAGGTAGTGGAAGAGGAGATTCAGGCTCTAGAAAGGAACAATACATGGACTCTAGTTAAACTACCACAGAGCAAGAATCCAGTTGGCTGTAAGTGGATATTCACAGTGAAATACAAGGCAGATGGTAGTGTTGAAAGATTCAAAGCTAGACTTGTAGCCAAGGGCTTCACACAATCATATGGGATTGACTACCAGGAGACATTTGCTCCGGTTGCCAAACTCAACACAGTTAGAGTTTTACTCTCTCTTGCAGTGAATCAAGATTGGCCTCTATACCAACTTGATGTAAAGAATGCCTTTCTTAATGGAGATCTAGAAGAAGAAGTCTATATGATTATTCCGTCAGGAATGGAAACCAATTCAAACAGCAGGTTAGTGTGCAAGCTGAAGAAGTCCTTGTATGGTTTGAAGCAGTCTCCACGAGCTTGGTTTGATAGGTTTGCTAAGACAGTGACTGTTAATGGGTATCACCAGTGTCAGGCTGATCACACTTTGTTCATCAAACGCAATCCAGGAGGAAAGATTGCTATTCTCATAGTATATGTTGATGACATCATCATGATAGGAGATGATTCAGAGGAAATTGTCAATCTCAAAAATATATTAGCTACAGAGTTTGAAATCAAGGATCTTAGGACCTTAAGGTATTTTCTAGGCATGGAAGTGGCTCGATCTAAAGAAGGAATTGTCATATCCCAAAGAAAATACATCCTAGATTTACTAAGTGAAACAGGTCTACTTGGATGTAAACCTACAGACACACCTATGGATCCTAATAAGAAGCTGAATAGGAGTAAAGACATCAGTCCCGTGAATAAAGGAAGATACCAAAGACTTGTTGGTAAGCTTATCTATCTGTCTCATACTAGACCTGATATTGCATGCTCAGTCAGTGTAGTAAGCCAACACATGAATGATCCAAATGAGGATCATATGGAAGCAGTAAATCGAATCTTGAGGTACCTGGAGATGACTCCAGGGCATGGTCTACTATTCAGAAAGTCTGAAAAACGAGAAGTAGAAATATACACTGATGCTAGCTAGGCAGGAGAATTAACAGACAGAAGATCAACTATTGGTTATTGCTCATATGTCTGGGGTAATCTTGTCATATGGAGAAGCAAAAAGCAAGCCGTTGTCTCTCGTAGTAGTGCAGAGTCAGAGTATCGTGCTTTGGCATTGGGAATATGTGAAGGAATGTGGCTTCAAAGGCTTTTAAGAGAACTCAAGGTTCAAACACAATGCAGTGAAGATGCTTAGTGACAGTCAAGTTGCTATTAGCATAGCCAAAAATCTTGTTCATCATGACAGGACAAAACATATTGAGATCGACAGACACTTCATCTCAGAGAAGATTAACAATGGGATTGTTCAACTCAGTTATGTTCCAACAAGACAGCAGATTGCTGATGTTCTCACCAAAACACTTCCAAGAGCTATTTTTGATGAATTGAACTCCAAGCTTGGTTTGTATAACATATACAACCCAGCTTAAGGGGGAGTGTAGAAAAGATTAGATTTAGTTTATGTTTTAGAAGAGATTAGATTTAGATTCTGTTTTAGAAAAGATTTGATTTAATTTCTGTTTTCCAGTTTTAGTTAGGATCCCTTATTTGAAGGAATTTTGTTTTCTTATTTGGTGGACTGGAATGTCGGTCACATTTTATATATTAGGCTGTAAATATTTGATTGATAAGAAAAAAAAAACTCAGTTTTTCTTCAACTGGAGTAGTCAAAAAATCATCGTCTTCGAGAAGAAGAGCTTAGCGGTGACAGGACTGTCCTAAGAGGAGCTCACGGTGAAGGAGGTGAGAGGAAGTATCAAGGTAGGTACCAGAGGTTATGAGAGGAGTATGCTGAAAATCACAGGAGATGGTGGAATGCAATGGTCAAGGGTTGAGTTTAATTTTTAAAAAATAAGCCTCAAACCGCTTTTAAATAGCAGTCAAAAAGCAAATTTCGAATGCAATCGCTCACTATTTACCGTTATGATACTATTGACCGCTTTTACGAACAGACATATTCCGTAATATGTCACCGCTATTGCGCGATAGCGTAGCGGGCGATAGCGTTGCGGGAAGGGACCGCTAACGCTATTAGCGCCGCTATTGCGGGGCTATTTACCTCTATTTATAACAGTGTTGGTAACCTTCTCAAATTCATCTCTAGTGATTATCCAAAATAGTGAGGTCTTCCTCTAGCGCATGCCAAATTTGTTTACAACTCTATGGAGAATCGAACTATAGATAGAGCTCTATTTGTAGTTGTGTATGGGAGGCTTCTGAACCATTCATTGATCTAGCTTCACTGCCTAAACTTTCGAAGTGGAGTATTGTTGCAAATCATATAGCTGGAAAGATACGAACTATTCAACAAAAAGTGAAATAACAGAGAGAAATCTAATGCTAAGTACAAGACGGATATTGATCAACACAAGAGGAAGAAGGTGTTAGAAGGACAAATGGTGATGGTGTTTTTTGCGAAAAGCACGGTAGGAATCTATAATAAGCTGAAGAACAAGAAACATGGCCCATGCAAGATAATCAAGAAGATTAGCAACAACGCTTACATCATTGACTTTTCTGAAGACTTGGCTATTTTCCTTAGTTTCAATATTAAGGATCAGTTTGACTATTACCCGCCAGAAGAAACAATTATTCATGCGAGTATAAGCTTGGGGTCGAGACTCTTTTCAAGCAAGGAAGACTGATGTAAAACGCATTGTGGATGCATTTATGGAGAAGCTGGATCGTCAAAAGCACAAACGAGGGCTCGACAGAAGAAATTGACTTGTAATAAAGAATGGGTCATATCTTCCAAATTATGGTTGTATCTCCTAAACTATGTATTAGAATTGAATGAATAATATATGAAAATCGCATATTTTTTCAATACAGAGCCAACCAAGCCACCATTATTTGGTTCACAACTGTCTGTTTCGAGAAATTCCTTTCGGATCAAGGGATGTCAGACTTCTTATCAGTTTTTACTATTTTGGATAATGTTTTAGGAGTTTCTTTTAATTGGGTATTGAATCCAGTTTGATTCTAAATTTGACAATTTGTTGTCTCAATCATAAGGAGTCTTTTAAGGATAGTTTTATTATTTCTATTTTTTGTAAAATTCGGGTCCTAGCAGGAGTCTAGTTTGTTGTTTACTTAAGCAGAGGATTGTAAATCCTAGAGACATAACTTTTCTTCAATAAAATTCCCCTTTTATATTACTACATGGATTAATGTTGTCGCTTCATGAATTCGAAAATTGTTCTTTATGTGTTCAAAGAACACCCTTTGGTGGATTCTTGAGGTTTCTTCCTTCT
>NW_017972417.1:256712-299369 GCF_001876935.1 Asparagus officinalis | reverse complement strand
TATGTGGACTTAGAATGTATTTTTATAGCGGATTATGTAGCAATATACTTTGATTGAGTCGGTATGTTAGGATTCATAAGTTCTCTTGCAAGGGAATTTGCAGCCTACTATTATGTGTCCAATTTTATTTTTATTTGCTTTGGAGTGTGAGTCAACCATGATCTCTAAGAATTTAAGTATAAAAGATAAACTCTTTCCAACCATTTTCAGTAAATCTAAATAATTATGGTTTTTCATTTGATAATGTCATGTACTAAAACAACGAGGAAAACCATTGGTAATTTGTATTAACTAGTTGTAAAAAAGAACTCTAGAATTAAGAAAGAAGGACTAGAAGTAGGTCTAAGAGGAGTCAGTCAGAAGTTGTTAAGAAGATATGATAATGATTAAGTTAGTGGAGGTGATAACCCTGAACGGTACTGAATGAAAGAGTAGGGTTCATGAAGCTAACCCCAAAAGTTTAGAATAAAGTTTTTGTTGTTGCAATCGTGAATAGCAATTGAGGAGGTTGTAGTAAGGTGGAGGGGGCTGTTAATAAATATGATTAAGATGATGACATGATGTGTTTCAATTAAATATTTCTCGATCGGAACGATTTTTTTTCCTTTTAAATTAAATGAGAAGGTGAGAAGATTCAAAGATGATATGATGAGAGGGAGGATAGGAGAGGATGAAACTCAAGGATAGAGCGATTGTAAAATCTCCTCCTTCCCTCCAAAAGATATTGGGTGCGACGAAGATAAGAATAGGATAGTCACAGATGTATGATGCTAGATAGTCATCTGGCTATTGCTACTAGGATAGTCACAGATGTATGATGCTAGAAAGTCATCTGGCTATTGTTGCTTTCTTTATTCCTCAAAAAGTGGGCAAAACTTCTCACTCCTAAAATAATATGTTGCTTATTGACATTGTTGTGTCTCAGACGTACACATAAAGTAATAAATTGATGTTTTATTTTATAGCTAGAGGAGCGTATACAAGAGTTAGTGCTAATCTCACACCCAAAATCCACAAAAGATAGAAGGCAAAAGAATCTTTAGCTCTTTTCTAGACAAGAAGAAAGCCCAAACAAGAGAAAGAGACTTGTACTTATATCTTCGATCATGATCCGTATTTATAGTTATTATCATAGGAAAAACTGAGATGAACGCTAAATGAGGTGTTTTATATAGCAATTGGATTCTAAATCCCAAAATGACCTTGAACCCCATTGATCTCAATTCCAAATAGAACTGGTTAACTTCATGTCTACTTCATGTCTATATAACAGACGGTTTGGTTTGGGTTTATATTTAAGTTACGCGTCAACAGTTCGGATGCTTATGATCTAAAATTTGAAAGCTTCTGTTTATTTTCAAGTTTTCAAATGAATTCGTGGAAACATTGTCAAAATAGGCTCCATAAGGAAAAATTATGTCAGAAGAAAATCTTGTGACCAATTATCACATTCGGTTCTGCAATTTGCAAATGAGGACTTAGGATGCCAACTCACATGTTTTGTTATGTTTTTTTTTGTATTTCTTATGTCAAAAATTGTAACAAAATAAGGCAATTTTTTCAAAAATCGTAGCAAAATGAGGTGATTTGGAGAGCATATGTAAAATGTGAGTCTCACCTCAACTTTAAAATGCAAAAAAGTTATAAAAATCCAAAAAATAATTGAAAATTTCAAGAAAACCTTAAAAATTCAAAATAGTTCAAAACTTTTCAAAAAATGCTAATATAATGCATTTAAAAGCCAAAATCACTTTTTAGTGGAACATATAAATCATTTTCTAGCTTTCACCGCCTTCTTTGAAACAAACAAGAGTATTTGGATTCTCTTTTCAAAACTAACTTTCCATTCTACTATTCTACAAGGCAAATAAAAAATTAAAATTTAGGATAGTTATATATTCCTTAGATTTATGACAATGTCATAAATCCAAAATTCAAATTCTTAGTTGCAATGGGACCTGCATTTTACAAATTCTCTCCAAATCCCCTTATGTTGTGTATGATTTCTCACAAAGAAATCACAACAAAACATCCGAACTGGCATTCTAAGTTACCATTCGCAAATAGCAGAAACGTGATGTTTGGACACATGATTTTTTTCTGACATAAATTTTCCACTTCTGACGTAGTTTTCCACATGGAGCCCACTTTCTGGCAAAGCTTCAGTGGATTCGCTTGAACTCTTGCGAAACAAACAGACGCTCAGTAGATTTATGACTGTCATGAATCCAAAATGCAAATTCTGGAACCAAACTGTCCCTAAGCTTCTATTCGCTTGTGTTCGGAATTGTCTTCTTTGTAGATCCTTTGTGCTTTCAAGTACTCAAAAGTGTATTATGGACTATCTAAATGATTGTTGCCTTATTTCCAGTTTCTTGCTGCCATTTGGTTTATTGACATCTTTGAACTTTAATGGTATCCATTACTAAAAATTTTGGTGTCTATACGCGCAAGAGTAGAAGATAAACTTAGTGTCATATTATCCAAATAAATATATTATTCGTATAGGAGTTTGGGTAACTACAAGCAGGTTCATACCTTTATATTGAGGAAGCAGTGGAATGCATATATGTAATGTATGTGAATTTCTTCTTCTCATCTAGATTTAGTTCTGCTCACAGAAGTTGAAGGTAAAGGAATCTTATGTTGATGCTGGTATTTTTTAAAAATTGGAGAGAAGATTATGTAAAATTACATCACAAAACAAGTTATACTATCCATGTAAAAACTTTAAGAATTATATTTTGTAGAATTATTCATGATATTATTAGATAAGAAGTATAGTAAATATGTATATATTAAATATAAATAATATTTAAAATTTTAAAATGAAGCATTCTTTAATATTTAATATTATTTGATCTTCTATAGCTTTAATAATTAATATTATACATCTAATACAACAAAAACTACTACAAAGCCTTTAACCCCTAATGTTTAGGGTCAGCTATATGAATCATATTCTTCCATTTTGTTCTATTATGAGTCACCTCCATTAAATTAATCATTATCATATCCTTCTTAATTGTTTTCAACAAAATTTTTTTAGCTCTACCTCTAGACCTCTTTATCCCATTAACTATAATATTACAACATTTCCTAACTGGTGCACTAAGCGGTCTCTGTTATTCATGACCAAATCACTTTAATCTATTCTCTCTCATTTCATCCTCAATAGGAGCAACCTCTAATTTATAATGAATGCTCTCATTTCATATCCTATTTTATAGTGTATACATACAAGACCATCGTAATATTCTTATTTTCGCTGCGCTCATTTTTTACACATGTTATAATTTAATTACCTAACATTCCGACCCATAAAGCATTGTTGGTCTTATAACTATTCTATAAAAAATTTCTTTTAATATCATAGGTATTCTACAATCACGTAAGACTCTCGAAGTACTCCATTTTTACCATCCGGATTTGATTCGATGGATAACATCATCCTTAATCTGACCATCATGATGAATGATTGATCCTAAATAACAAAAATGATTACTTTTAGGTATTTCTTGGCCATCAATATTATAGACTCTTTTCTCTTTTTAGTTTTGCTAAGTGTCCATTCCATGTACTCTGTTTTTATTCTACTCATTCCAAAACCTTTAATTTTGAGGGCTTATTTCCACCTTTCTACTTTAGATATTATACCCTCTCTAGTCTCGTCAATTAATACTATATCATCAGCAAATAATATATACCGCGAGACTTCATGTTGAATATGCCTAGTAAGTTGATCTATAGCTAATGCAAAGATAAAAGGCTTAAGGCCTCTATATCATTGTTTTTGGCCTCTATATCATTGTTTTTATGAATATATTTTGTTAAAGTCTCGACCACTGCATCAAAACTTTGAAGTTATAATGAGGATTGAGATTTATAATTTTATATTAGTCCTAAGATGCCCTGTAGGTTGAGCGTCCTTTATATGGTTCGAAGCCTAAACTCATGCAGCAGTGTCAATTTTTAGAAAATCCGATTTAAAGTTGTGACCGCTGGGATTTCAACCTGAGTTGCTTTGATACAATGTTAAAGTCGCTGACACTGCACCAAACCATTGAAATTATGGTTAGGATTAAGGGTTATAATTTATACAAATTATAATGTGTTTGATTAAACTTTTTATTAACAAAGAAGAAAATCCTTTGGTATATGAAATTTTTTTTTTCAGGATTGAACTTCGAAGTTCTTTCATTAAAAAAATGAGTTAAAAGGAAGCTGACCTAATTAGTAGAGATAAATTCTACTTCTGCAAGATAATAGATCTAATAGTTGGATGGAGTTATTTTACAAGATTATTTTTGCCCCATTTTTATTACTACTTCCATTTACAAAAATTAGTAACTGATAATTGTAAATCCAAAAGCATGCAATCACTCAGAGAAAAAAATAAGGTATAGAGACTAATTAGCACACTCTAGCGGCTGTCATAGGAAGACTTCTATCTAATATAGTAGTGCTTACATCCAACTTTGTATAATTTGTATGTTTTTATTTCTTAAAAATTTTGATAGCACCTACCCGCTGTTCTCCCTATACACTGTGCGAATGTTATTATACGTATTGGCAATAAACAAAAATACAGAACAATATACGCTTATTTTTTACGGAGAACAACGGGTACATGCTGCTGAAATTTTCAAGAGATGAAAACATACAAAGTATACAAAGTTGGATGTATGCACTATTGTATTCTTATCCCGTCCGAGGAGGACAGATCCAATAATTACGAATTTTTATACAATTTTTTCCTTATTATAATATAAAGTTAACGATCATTTTTGGGTAGAAAACTTGATCTCCTACCCAAATTTGACTCGTCTATTTTATATTATAACTTCAAAGAATTGGATGTAATAATTGGACTGGAGTCTAGGGATAATGTTATCTTTTTTTCACCTAAATTAGATATATAACACATTATTATATCATATTGCGTTATATATCTCTATTTTTTAAAAACGTTTTGTTTCATAAATCACACATTTTCAAATCACAAACCTATGGAATCACATTAGTAAAATTTAATTTAGGATTAATTAAATTTAGGGTTACATTTAGGGTTAGAAATGATTAATAAATTTATTTGAATTATGGTAAAATTAAGTTTAGTATTAAAATATTGTTTAATTAGGAATTTAGGGTTTACAATTGATTATAAGTGTTGATCAAATAAAGCGAAATATTGTCAAATTATGGATTAAAATTACGATTAATTGCTGAAAATTTTCCTAGGGTTATAAGATTCAAATTTTTTTTACTTTGGGTTAGAATTTAGGGTATTTGCTAAAATTAATTAATAATATGCAAAAATTATAAATATTTGAAATATTTCATGAAATTAAAACATACCTTAACCTGAGTAGAGTCGGCAGCGTCGTGGCTCAGCGACAGCACGAGGCGACGGTGGCGTGGGTCGGTGAAGGCTCTGGGATGCGAGAGCGGCGACGACGTAGGGAAGCACGGCGGCGACAAGAACCAGCCAGAGGCGGCGGCGTGGGTTGAATGAGTTCGTATGGTCGATAACTCATTGCGGTGGCAGGCGAGTTACAGCAGGCATGAGGCCGGAGAGACGTGAAGAGGTACGAGCTGAGAGCAGCAGCAAGAGGTTGGGGGTGGGGGGACGGCGACAGATGAATCTAATGGGGTTTTTTTGGGTTTTGAGTGAGAGAATGGAAGGGTTTTTGCGGCGGGCTAGGGTTTCAAACATAAATTTTTTTAAAACAATGTGCGAACCAAAACCTAGATGGAAATTCCGTCTAGGTTGCATTCTAGACGGAACTCCTATCTAGGATGTGGTCTCATTTTTTTTAATAAAAAAACAAAAACCATCTAGTTTGACAATTTAGACGAAATGTTTCGTTTAGATTGCTGCAAACTAGATAGAATATTCTAAATAGAAATTTACCGTCTAGTTTGAAGCAAACTAGACAAATTTTTCCGTCTAGTTTGATCCGTCTAGGATGTGTATTTTTCTACTAGTGAAAGTCTTAATTTCATGTGTTACCATCTTGCAGTCTCAAGAAGTTGCCCGGGCATTTGGAGCTGTCTGCACACCAGAGTTTTTTCTCTTCAAAAAGGTTTGGAATTATCAGCTGAAAAAGTGCCTCATGTACCTTTTTTTGTTTTAATATGTGAGGTAAATTTAGAATTGTGTTGATTAACTTAAATTCAGATATGACTGGATTTTCCTATAATTTTAGGTACGATTTCTTTGATATTGATTTCCGCAAGATATATATAACTTACAGAAAATGTTAATTTTTGGTCTTTCAGGTGATCTGATTTCCTATAAAAATTTATTTCCATCTATATATCGAGCCAAAATTATATCAACAAACACCGTGCTTCTACATATGATGCTCACAACACTCTTATACATTCTTCCAATAGGACGGAAGGAGACCATTCGAACTGTTCTACCATGGACAATTTGATGATTCTCGGCCAAGTAATAATGTGCCTGTCTCTGGAAGGTTGCATTCTTAATCATGAGATGCAATATTCATTTTCATTATTAATTTTACCTCTCACTAAGATATTCTGTTCGTATTTAGGGACCTAAGTCTTGCAATTGATCGTGTTCTTAGTGGCCAATTGCCCCCTCAACTGCAAAGGCCCAGGTCATATTTTATCTCTGCCCTATTTTCAAAACTTTTTACATTAAACTCTCTTCGTTCATTTATTGAGTTAAAATGTTCTTGATTTCTATCATATACAGTGTTGGATGCAGCATAAAGTGGCATCCGTGAAAGAGATAGCAGTTCTGCAGTTGACTTTTCTGTGCATTTTAGATCGCCATCACAGTTAAAGGTGTGAATCCATAATAAAGTTGTGTACAGAATTAGGAATTCCCTTGATGACATAGTTCTGAATTTATTTGCTTTTGGATCTCCTACTTATCTTGATCTTCGCTGACTCTTCACTTGTTTTCAGTGAAATTCTTTCGTAATGGACAAGGTACTTGCTGATTGGATTCGGATACCGTTGACAAGCATTGATGCCTGCCCTCGTGCATTGCAGTCTATCGTATCTTTTTTGTACCAAAAATAATGTAATAGTGTTCCATGTTACTGCAAAGTTTGAACATTCATGTAATTTTACAAGGCCAATTACGATGAGAAATTACAATACGGAGGATTTTTGGAAAGACTGCTTGGTAAAATTCATGAAAACAACTTGCTTTCATCAGTTCGGTTATTCGATACGTTCCTCTGAATATTCTTGTCGACAGTTTCCTCTATGGTTCTTGGCAAAAATCATTCAGTCTATACCATTCGTGACCATTTTGAGATCCTGGGGACAGGGATTTACAAGCGCTAACATGCATACAGATTTGACGAAACTCTGTACGGCAGGAAAATATGAATGCAGAAGGTATGTCAGCTTCCTCAGGAAAAAAAACCAGAAGAAGAAGATATGTCAGCACGAAATTCCCTCTCATGTGATTCATCTCTAACGAATGGCACTAGAACCTGACGTCTTAGGCACCCCTCGATCTCTCATCAACCTCCTCACCCTCGCGCTATCTTCCCACCTCCCCAACCCTGCATACGCATTCGATAGCATCACATACGAAGATGCGTGCCCAGCATCAATCTTCCTCAGCTTCTCCGCTGCCCACTCGGCCCACTCCACAAACCCACGCCCACAACACGCGCTCAGGAGACTCTTGAGCACGTACTCGGTCAAGGCCTCCTGGCATCCGACGCTCACGCATCTCCCATGATCCTCACGCGCTCCCCCTCGTCCACACGTCTACATGCAACCCGTGTGCTCCACCTCGCCTCAATTTTATAAACTCTTTTCATCTGCTCAATAGAGGCGCTCGCCTCGTCGCGAGTCGCCGCCGCAAGCATGACGCCGCGTGAGGGCCAACATAAGCACGTGGTCGGGTTTTTTATTTTTGTGATTTTTTTTTTCTTTTTATTTCAAAACTCCGACAGACAGCATGCTCGTCGAACAGTCTCAACGCCGCGAGCCCATAGGCGTGCGCCGCACTGGATATCATCGCGTCCGAAGCACCTGATCTGGGTCAGACGATTCACCGAACACGCTGAAGCTTCGCGAGGCCACTTTTGCGTACATATTGAGAAGGGGCGGTGCGAAGGGCCGGCGTCAGCCGCCCGCCATGACTAACGAACTACCAACTGGTGCAGGACTTCCTTTCTTACATCAGAGGCCGTCGACGGCCGCAAGTCGGCGAGGACGTAGAGCGGCCCGTGGCCGCAACTTCGCAGACCGCATGGGCGGCGAAGACCGACAACGCTGGGCGCGGCGGCCGGCCCCCCATACGCGGAGATGAGAGCGGCCACGAGACGGGTTCGGATTAGGGATCGGTCGAAAGCTCGACAAGCAGAGTCCAGCCAGGGCCGACCGGGGCTAGGCTGAGACGACGCGGTTGCACCGCTTGTCTTGCCGGGAGTGGGAGAGAGAGAGAGTCGAGCAGTGGAGATTTGGTTGAGGGAAGGAGTAGCGAGAATGAGGGAGGAGGTGAGGAAGGGTGGGTGGAGGCAAACTTAGATGAGTGGCGTGCAGGTGGGGGAGGAGGCGGGTGCGGGTGCGGGTGCGGGTGAAGGACTGAGAGAAAGTGAAGGTGAATTGTTGGGAGGGAGAGGGAAGGGAGGAGGGATGGAGTAGACGGAGAGGGCTGGTGGGGTTTGGCGCGTCGGAGGAGGGCGTTCCATTCGAACGGGGAGCGTTGGATCGGGGGCGGATGGTCGGGATTGCGTTCCATGGGTGATGAGCCACTCCACTCTTAATTAGCGTTTGAATCGAGGTTTGATGTAGCATACACGTGCTGTGTTTTCAGCTATATATGATAGTATCTTGACCTTTGTAGGAGGACGTGGAAAACAAAAACAAAAAAAGAAACGGAGAAGAGCCCTTTTGTTAATTGTCTCTCCCTTCTTTCCTCATGTTTCTTCTTACCTATTATGGACAAATTTTCAAAACAGACCTGTTTTGAAATTTATTCTCAAATACAAACATGTTTTCAACTTAATTTCAAAAACCGATCCAGTTGACTGAAACTGGGTCGGTTTTTGAAAAAAAAAATTCACAAATTTCACGGGAGTTCAACTCCCGTGAAGTTTTGTTATGAGAAAAAACTTCACGGGAGTCCAACTCCCGTGAAGTTTGTGAACTTTTTTTTCAAAAAACGACCCAGTTTCAGTCAACTAGGTCTGTTTTTAAAATTAAGTTGGAAACAAGTCTTTTTTGTGGAATAAATTTCAAAACCGGTCTGTTTTGAAAATTCCTCCTACCTATTATAGTTCTTAGTTATTTTGATTATAATATCCAACCATCTAGAACGACACTTCAAAAAAATATCTACCTTATTTCGTTTACCTATCCAATTTCGAAGTTTTAAAAGTTTGTTGTGGTTTATTGTGTGACCATACCTTTAATTTTCTGCCACTAGCAATAAGGTAATTTGAATATTAATGTATATGTGCACGATAGTATTCTTTTTTTTTTTTACTCCTCTGATGTATATATATGTTGTCTCTGGTAAATACTTGCATTGCTGCATGTGCTTAAAATTCTTTTTTGTTCCTGTTATAGGTAGCATTCTTTCGGAAAAATTCTTTGTGAACTCGCACTTTATTCACATATGACAGTTTGGTTGTATTTGTATTAAAAACCCTTCATAAGTTTAAATTTTTAATTTTATAAATGAGTTACATGCTTGTTTTATCAACATAACATTATATTCTTATGGCATATGAGCTTATGCGCAACTATGATGTGCAATCACCACCTTTTCCTTTTATATAAACTTCCTTTCAGAATAGGAGTTATTTTTCACGTATTTAATCGGAGAGCTTATAATGAACCGCTTGCCTCCTTTTTCAGACTTCTGAAACTTAATGCAGAAAACCGCCTCTTGCAAATTTATATTATGATATTATGCAAAGACTTTTCTAATTACTTGTTGATAACGAAAACATGGTTTACGTGTGAAAATTTTTGCCATTTGCAACATTTGCAATCTCAACTATAAAACTGTAACTTTCATTGTTTTATGCACCTGTTGGTCATATTATGTATTTCTGATCAACTTTCATTTTAGATACTTAGTTTCTTTTGGTAACTAAATTCGCAAACAGAAAACATCCACACAAAACTAGTGGATCAAACTACCTAGTACGTTGCTGTTGCAATTTTTCCAATGAAGCAATTTCTTCACATCTTATTTATTGTAAAGGAAAAACTGAAACTTAAATTGTTCTCAGTAAAGCTAACTATATATTTATCATATTTTCATGAAAATTTATGACATGAATGACATATTTAGATATACACTTGATCCATAATAATTTCGGCATTTTCTTTCTCTAAATCATGAAACATCATGTTACAATGTGTTATTATTGTTTTAAAAGTTTTGGTTAACTCCGGAAATGTATATATATAAGGTAGAAATTTTATGCTATCTGTATCTTGTTCATGATTGGATAAGCATTTAGTATTCTGTTTGTTGAAATCTCGCGATGGAGTCCATATGAAAGGAGACCAAAGTATATAGGATTCAAGATTGACACAAATAGCATAGAGGCATCAAATGGCTAGGTACAACTAACCTATTTTATAATTGTAAGTCCGAGCATTATCTTCTATTACATGATCATACGTCATGTCGGATGGTCCAAATTTGTCATGAGATTGCAAGAATTTAAGCAATAGAAGTCACCTACTGATAATATAATAAAACCTATAAATAAATATAAAATATATATAGATAATGAGAAGAGAAAGAGAGATATTAAGTAACCTGCATAGGGAAGGATTTCCTTCCTTGACTCTCTAAAATCACATATTAAAACGACATTAGGATACGATCCCTCCGTTGAACTATGATTACAATTCTATAAACCACCAACACATACAATTTGAGGTAAATCCATCGTCAAAATCCTCCCACAGCACATGAAAAAATGTTCTATTTCACAAAAAAAAAAAATCGAATACGAATGATGAAGGTCAAACGACGACATGGAGTATCCACCCACATAAAAAACAAATTTAGATCAACACGCGGGATCAATCCCACACTCAACACACACACAACAACCACACAACAAATCATGATGATTAAAAAACGGCCCAATAGGGAGAACCTCGCCCTCCTATTGACAAGATGATGCCGCCATTGTAGACTCATATATATAAGTATATATAACTATAGGTATATATATATATAATAGATAATATAGGATAGAGATATATAGAATAATCCACACATATATATATAGTAATAGAAAAAAAAATATAATATTGAATCAATGGTACCTTGGTCATAAAGGAGGAATTCCTCAAGACGCATCTAAAATCCCAATTGCCGGATTATTGAGGGATGATCCCGCCTCCTTGGAACTGATCACATATGATCTAAAACAAAACCAATTTCGGGTAACTCCTTCGTTTACCCTCCATCGAGCCAATGTAAAGTATATTCAGTCAAACCGTTAAAATCATACGAGTGATAAGCAAAACGACGAGGCTTCAACCAAACTTGTGGTTGGGGATTTTAGAATATAGAATCAAGTTCTAATGGAGCCGATACACAAGTCGCTCATTCATTATTTTAAGGCGTCATATGAGAATCCGCTCCTATCGACAAGAACCATATCTCTCACTCCTCTCTCTCTTCTCTCAATAATATATATAAATTATATATAAATAATATATATATAATATAGTATAATATATAATATATATAATATACATATCATAAGCAAAACCTTGCAACTATGTACGCCCACACCAAGTTCTAGTCATTGATGACTTAACTAGATTGAACCACCATGCTGGAATGATCCGCTCCGTAAAACCTTGATCATACAATACCCATAAACCCCAACACACCAAATTTGGGAACCGTCGAGTTTACATTCATCCACCCGTATTAATTTTAACGTTTTGAATGAATAACTTTTTACATGCTCAGGAAGTCAAACCACACCAGGTCTTACCCCAACTTTGTGGTTGGGTTTAGAATATAAATCAATTTAGAGCGATCATCCCCTCAATAGCCAATCAAAGTGATCATAAAACACACCAAAACTAGTACGTCCACTTAAATTGACAGAAGTTTCTCTATATAATATATATATATATATACTAAAGTAAACTTATATATAATATATAATATATATATACTATATAGTGCATTTCACCGCGAACTATGGTACCATTTAGATGGAGAAGGTTCTTTTTGCAAAAAATCTCCGCTACTCTCTCTCTCAAAACTCCGCTACTTTATCTGACAAATCTCACTCTCTCTCTCTCTCTCTCACTTCATTCGAATCCAGTGCTGCCTCTCCCCTAAAAATCCCCAAATCCATCGCTGGACCTCCCCCAAAAATCACCCGACGAAGCCCTACTCTCGCCGCGATCTCGCTCGTGACAACCTCTCAGGCCGCGTCCTTCTCGAGCTCGACCAACTCCGCCGCTTCCTTCTCAAGCTCGACCAACTCCGCCACGTCCTTCTCGAGGTCGACCAACTCCGCCTCCCTCCCAACGTCGGACCACGAGATCCCTCCCTCCCCTGTCAACGTCGGACCAACACCGCTTTTTCACGTACAGTTAACCATTTCCACAATACTTTTTCACGTACAACAACCAAGTCACGCGCCTCTGGTAGGGCAATGACGAGTGGTATTTGTTCAACTGATGAAATCTTGCACTAGCCCAAAAACGATCCGCACTTTTGCCTTTTACACGAGTAGTAAATTCTACCACGGTTATTGTTCTTGTTCGACTTCGTTATCTTCACATCCGCTAATTCACCACACTCGCATTGTTTCAATATGAATCTAATATCAACTTCAACACATGAGTTACCTTCCACAGTTGATGATGAAGCCATTTCAATTTAACAATTTAACATATATATGTGCTGGAAAGAGACATAGGAAAAATTTATAATTCGAGTAAAATTAAACTAACTGCAAAAAGAACTTTCCACTTGAATTCTAGAAATATTCAGAGAATGATATTGAAACTGTATTCAAGTTCGAATGCTAGAGGCTTGTATGAAAAGAACTTTCCACTTGAAATGCTAGAGGCAATTATAATTGTTCTAACAAAACCAAATATAGATCTCAACTGACACAAATTGAAACTAAAGACGGGTGGTTGAGATCTAGCCCTTTAAATTTGGAAACAGATGTTCATGTGAACTTTGACCATTTACAAAATTTTTCCCTTGCATCAATTATTCCAGCAAAAACAAAAAATTTATTCATTATTTCGAAAAAAATATTTTTATTACATCAATAACAAATTTTGAGTTGCTGAAATATTTTCCCCTTAATTTCGGAAAAAGAAAAAAATTTGCAACGCCTAAAACTAATTTTGTAAACTAATTGACCTATAAAATTTTAATTTTAATTGACCTATAAAAAATGCATTGTATATGAAATACTAATGCACTGTATTCATATTTTAGACTTGGTTTCCTAATTTTTAAGCGTTTCGACATCAACCCACCATAAAAGTTAGTCTCCAAATATATTATGTGTTTTGAAATTAGTTTTTCAAATCTTTCAATCTGATACTAACTAGAAGATGAAAAAGAAAAAGAGATTACAAAGCCTAAAACTGGTCAGCCAAGAGGAATTTTCTTTTAACTGATTGTCTAGCTTGAAACCCTAAGGACAACAAATAAACTATACAAAAATAACAGATAATAGGTAAAAAAATTTGGGGCTTGATCGTTACCTGAGTTGGGGAGGGAGGCGGCGTTGGTCCGACGTTGGGAGGGATCTCTCGTATGTGAAGTCACCGCCTCCGATTTGGGGGTCCGACGTTGGGAGGGAGGCAGTGTTGGTCCGACATTGACAGAGGAGGAAGGGAGGGAGGGATCTCGTGGTCCGACGTTGGGAGGGAGGCGGAATTGGTCGACCTCGAGAATGACGCGGCAGAGTTGGTCGAGCTCGAGAAGGAAGCAGCGGAGTTGGTCGAGCTCGAGAAGGACGCGGCCAGAGAGGTTGTCAAGAGCGAGATCGCGGCGAGAGTAGGGCTTCATCGGGTGATTTTTGTGGGAGGTCCATCGATGGATTTGGGGATTTTTGGGGGAGAGGCAGCACTGGATTCGAATGAAGTGAGAGAGAGTGAGATTTGTCAGATAAAGTAGTGGAGTTTTGAGAGAGAGAGTAGCGGAGATTTTTTGCAAAAAGAACCTTCTCCATCTAAAATGCGTCACGCATAATTGCGCTTAGAGTAGGAAATCGCACACACACACATATATATATATATATTATTATATATATTATATATATACATAATATATTATATAATTATATATATATAAGTTGTCGGATGCAAAAATTTTTTGCATTGTTCCTGTGCGAAAACGAAATTCTGTTCGTTGGATTTTCGTGAGAACAAATGGCGTTGGATTTTCGTGACCAATTCCAAGAGACATAAAAGAACCCGTACCCTCACCCTCTCTCTCCCCATAACCCAAACCCGTCTCCTCCCCAGTATCCAGGTCCAGGTCCAGGTCCGCTCTCTCTCGCCGTCGAGCTCGCCGCGACGCCGTTCGAGCTCTGCGACATCCATCCTTCCGAGCTCCAGCCCCAGCCCTCAATCTGATTGCCTCAGCCTCAGCTCAGCCCTATGCTCGTCGAGCTCTCCTTCGCCGACGCCTTCCTCCTCCGCGATCTCGCCTTCAACCTCCTTCTCCTCCGCGATCTCGCCTTCAACCCAGGTAGGACCTCTTTCAATTTTCCTCTTTTCTTAATGTTTTCGTGCCTTCAATTCGAATCAGTTAATTAACTTCGTCCTTCAATTAATTTTTCAGATCCCTGTCTCTCTAATTAACTTCGTCCTCGTCTCTTTTCAAAAAATTTCTTAGCATGCTACTCCACTTGTTAATTCAAATCCTTTCTGATATGACTGTTATAAGATGTACGTCGGATGAAGCATAGCAGCAAAGAAGTCGAAGTTAATGGTTGTTAATGGTTAGAAATTTGGGATTTGAGATCAACGAAGTCGAAGTTAATGGTTGTTCTTGGGCTCTATGCTTAGCTATCGTCATCAAGGGACTCTGTCGCTAGCTGCTATGCTTCATCGCCAGTTGAATTTTCTACTTCTGTAGTGAAATTTATAACATCGGTCAAGTCAATAGACAACAGAGCCAAAATATATCTATTCCACTTCAATTGTCTCATTGTTTTTGTTCCAATTGGTGTTGCTTTATATGAAGGCATATTTGGTTTATGTACATTGGGTTGTTTGGCATAAAATTTTGAAAAGATAGTTGCAGTTGTGCTTCATCACATATAAAAAATCACATTATTTGTTTGTTCTCTGCTATATGAGAAATCAAATCCATATATAGAATATGTTAGGCCTTCAATTTGATATGCTATTGCATGTAACACTCTAAACTAAAAACATTCATGTGAAGTACTACAGTCATACATGAACCAACTTAAAATACACAACTGAGAAAGAGTAATATGATCAAAAGTTATTCTATATCAATTAACCATTACCTTCCTCAGGGGAATCTTCTAAATCATCAGTGGCTTCATCAACATTATCTTGTTCCATTGAATCACTAAAAAAAATTGATGAGAGCAAAACATATTAAAGATCATTGCACCATTTTAAAAAAAAGTTTTGAAAAAATAATAGCATTAGTATTACTAAAACAAATGATACACTACCTTGACAACTTTAGAGGGTAATTTCTGCTATCATGATTTTATCCTCGCTTTCCACACAATTTGCATTTCCTAGGCCGGCATTTGCAGATCTCTCTCGATGGCTTTAACCTCTTCCCTTTAGGCCTTTCTTTTGTTCTTGCTTGACTTGGTTCATGAACTATATCTTGAGAACACTCCACATTCATATAATGTCTTTCCACATCTTGTCCAATTTCTTCATCATTGATGAGTTTCAAACGTTGCACCTTATTAATAGCATCCATCGAGTTTCAAACGTTGCACCTTATTAATAGCATCCATCATCATTTCACGCATTAATTCATATGCATCATTAGAAGATAGCCCCTCTTCGACCATTTCATTAGCTAAGCAATTTAGTTCACTAAAACGAGAAGCAAAATTAATTGTGGCATTATCTCCAATAATATTACCATCTCTAAGAACAACCCTTTTTCTGACATTTCGGTACCATCTTCTTAGAATATATTGCTCCGGTAACTCACTATGATTGGTAATTTTAAGATATGCCAAGATATGTCGGCACAGAATGCCCTTGAATTCAAACATGAGACATGAACAACGGACCATTTTAGTTATTTCGCAATATATAATATGTCTCAATCTTTTATCATGACCACAAAAATTCAATTGGAAAGTACTCTCTCTTTCATTTTCTTTTACAAGCTCAATGTTATACATTAAGCTATGTTG
This sequence comes from Asparagus officinalis, assembly GCF_001876935.1. Classification (NCBI taxonomy): domain Eukaryota; kingdom Viridiplantae; phylum Streptophyta; class Magnoliopsida; order Asparagales; family Asparagaceae; genus Asparagus; species Asparagus officinalis. Next base: position 282,969 of record NW_017972417.1, on the reverse strand, counting down.
AAGTTCGTCTTGAAAAATATAAAAGATTTTTTTTCATGTAGATTTGGGCCATTTGTTTTTCCATTGACCACAAAGTCTTCAATTTTGGCTTTTTCTCCACTGTGCAATGATCTTCTTTAAGCTCCCCCTCTCTTTGTCTCCCTAAGACCCTCTGAAAGATGATCACGCACTGTGCAATGATCTTCTTTAAGCTCCCCCTCTCTTTGTCTCCCTAAGACCCTCTGAAAGATGATCACGAAATCATGAAGTGAATTTTTCCTTGATACATGCATTTTTAGTAATGCATTCATCCCTTTACTTCTTTGGCTGCTAGACATTCCAGCCCAAAAGTGTTGTTTATGATAAACTGGAGCCTATTTTTCACGAATTTCATAAATATCCTTTAGCCAATCATGCGTTTCCAATCCATTTTTCTTAAGAATTGAAACCCAATTCTCTTCAAAAGAGCTAGCAGTCTCGGAGTCCCAAATATTATCTTTGAAAGATTTCATAAATTCCATATTATAAGTCCATTTACCCAACTTCTCCGAAACTTTGTCCAAGATATGCCAAATACAAAACCTGTGCCGAATTTCTGGAAAAACTGTTTCAATTGCCTTGCATATGCCAAGACATTGATCTGTAATCATTCCCGAAGGAGGATGACCCATTGCTTCAATCCATTTGTTAAACAACCATACGAAAGACTTCGCCTCTTCGTTTGGGATCAAGCCACATCCTCAAAAAGTACTTTGCCAATGGTAATTTATTCCTACAAACGGCACAAACACCAAGCCGTATTGATTTGTGTTATCCGTGGCATCGAAGGAGACAACATCGCTAAAGTGTTGATAATTCATTCTAGCAATACCATCCACCCAAAAACAATGAGTTAAGCGCTTCTCTTCATCAACTTCATAAACATAATAAAATAAAGGATTCTTCTCTTGTTCCGACTTGAAATGATCCAACATCATTTGTGCATCATGACCGCGCCTCTTCTCTCTCAAATCTCTTTCATAATTTCTCACATCGGTCTCAATCCATCTAATTCTATGAAAATCTCCGCTAGAGTTTTCCAAGAAGGCTATTTGCTTGTTTGTTGGAATGTTCACCTCTCCAAACTGCTTTATCAATGTCTTCTTCGCACCTGTTACCTCACGGTTTCCTCTTAGAAAATGTGTTCTACTCGGTGAAGTAATTGTATGATTATGTTCTTCCACGAACTTGTAGATACTCCATATGCCAATGTTTTTGTCTAATTTCAAGCGAATCAAGCCCTTACAATTTGTTCTAATTGTACCACATCGTCGAAAATCCAACGATTTGCTCTTTAACACTCCTTTCGAACAAACATAACTTTTACAAATTAACTCCCTATCCTTCCCATAATTTGTTGTGCTATTACGGATATCAAAACCTCTGGCCTTTGCGTAATTTCTGTAAAAATTTTCAGCGTCTTCTAACTAGCCGAAAGTCATTCCTATTTTTGGTTTTAAGTGCTCATCAACAATTGGCACAACTAAGTTATCTAATTGAGAGATTTGTTCATCAACAACATGGGAGCAACCATCTTCAGTTTCCATTGCATCCAACATCAAGAACAAACATCAAGAATAACTTTTACCTACAAGAACAAACATCAAGAGCAAACATCAAGAACAAACCATGCTTATATATAAATCATCTTAAGAGGACAGTCAAAAAAATCACAAGAACAAACATGCTTATATATATATTTGTAGCTAACAGTAATAATGCTAAACTATAAACACTATGATGCGCTCTGTGGTCTGCTTCTGAGAAACACATTGAGCAGTGAAATATATGAATTTGGATTTTCATACCGTAATGTAAATATAATAACTGGCGCTGTTTTAATTGCCATGTCCTTTTTCTTTTTCACTATTTTAAAAGCTCTATTGCTTATCAAGAACCTGAATGCAATGGGCTGTCTGTAATTTTCTTTCTCAACTTTTGCTGTAAACTTTTGCTGTAAACTTTTGTAATTTGCCAGAATTTTTTAAGCCTTTACTAACCCTCTTCCAGTGAAGAGAGATGATGACATCATTAAAATTAATTGAAGGACATCATTAAAATTAATTGAAAAAAATTATAACTATAATCACAACTGCAACTATCTTTTCAAAATTTTATGCCAAACAACCCAATGTACATAAACCAAATACGCCTTCATATAAAGCAACACCAATTGGAACAAAAACAATGAGACAATTGATATATTTTATCTCTGTTGTCTATTGACTTGACCGATGTCATAAATTTCACTACAGAAGTAGAAAATTCGGAAAGGATATGAATTAACAAGTGGAGTAGCATGCTAAGAAATTTTTTGAAAAGAGACGAAGACGAAGTTAATTAGAGAGATAGGGATCTGAAAAATTAATTGGAGGACGAAGTTAATTAACTGATTTGAATTGAAGGCACGAAAACATTAAGAAAAGAGGAAAATTGAAAGAGGTCCTACCTGGGTTGAAGGCGAGATCGCGGAGGAGGAGGAGGTTGAAGGAGAGATCGCGAAGGAGGAAGGCGTCGGCGGATGGGGGAGCTCGACGACTGAGGGCTGAGGGCTGGAGGCTGAGGGCGTCGGATGAGGGCTCGGGGCTGGGAGCTCGGAGGAGGGCGTCAGCGGAGCTCGACGGCGAGAAGAGAGGGACCTGGACCTAGACCTGGGGAGGGAGAGGGTTTGGGTTCTGAGNGTATGTATATATATATATATATGGAAAAAGTGTTCCTAAGGTGACACCTTAGATAATCATCTAAAGACGCAGCCTAAAATCACATCATTGAGCTACATTGTGGATGATCCGTTCCGTTAAAATTGATCTATATATTCTAAAACCCCAACACACCAAGTTTTCCTAAGGTAATGTTTTCCTAAGGTGACTTCTTAGGCTCCATCTAAGATTGCGAGATCTGAGCCGTCCGTTTACTAATCCTCAAATGGATCTCAGTCATCCATTCAAATACTCAAACACCCCAAAAATCCCCAAACATTTCCCACCTCAATCCCAGAACTCAACCCCAAAATCTTTAAACCCCATGTCCCCCGTCTCTTCCTCTCTTCCGCCACAGACCCCCACGATCCCTGGCGCTCAGATCTGACGACACCTCCTCCGTCCGCGCTCCTCTCTGTCGCGCTCCCCTCCTCTACTTCAACCAGCCTCCCCTCCTCTGCCGACGCTCAGATCTGTTGACGAGGTGCCTTGCTGCCTGCCTCCCCTCCTCCTCTTCACCCATGCTTAGATCTGAGCCCGCTCCTCTCCCCTCCGCCCGTGCTCAGATCCGCTGACCACCTCGCCGCCCTCCACGTCGAGACGCCTTGCTGATCACCTCCCCTCCTCCTCCTATCCTCCTCCACTGCCCGCGATTGTCACCACCAGAGCTCGCCTCGACCTTTAGTAGGAGGGTATGTAAGTTTAGTTATGAAATTTTTATTTTGTAATTTATCTTGATTTTGGAATATGAACTTATATGAATTTTTGGAATATGAATTATGAATATGAACTTATACGTAAGTTTATTTCAGCTATGAACACTCCAACAATTCTCTCACGTGATACAACAATCGATGAAGATGAAAACAATCTTACAACCCTCGACATTGAAGGCGAGGAACATGATCTTCTATCTAGAACAAGTTTTTTCTCTCAAGTGAAAATATCCATTATCTACAACAAGTTGTCTTTAAGTTTGATTGAGTATTTTTTTTCATAAGTTTTGATTATCTATTTTTATAGGCATCGGAGCATGGTTCTAGATATGATGAGCCTATTGGTGTTGAAAATGGTGAATGTATTATTGTTGATCCATATATTGGAATGGAGTTCTCTACTCATGTGGAAGCTTATAATTTCTACAATGCATAGACTTAAGGGATTTGGTATTCGCAAGGGTCATACATCTTGGTCGAAAAAGAAAGATGCAATCATATCTAGAACATTTGTATGTAACAAAGAAGGCTTTAAATTTTTAAAAGATAAGAGAGAAGATGAGCGGAATGTAATTCGAAAGTCCGACACTAGATGTGGATGCAACGCAAGGATGCTTATTGGACTTGATAGAAGCATTGGAAATGAATGGTCCAAAATTTTAACATTAATCATAATGGTCATCCATTAACCACTCCAAATCGGGTAAAGAAGCACCACACACATCGGACGTTTCATCGATCTCAATAAAAGATTGATAGATACTCTTGACAATCAAGGTTTATGCCCGTCTACCATTTGTAAGGTTGTAGATGTTGCTCATGAAAATGAACAAGGCTCTCTCACTCAACAAGAATGCCAACGTCATCTTAGAACTAAATGAATAAACAATGTCGGTCATGAGTGCGTGAACATCGTTCGTCAATTTCAAGAGAAAAATGTATCCGATCCACAATTTTTCTTTGCACTAGATTTAGAAAATGATGGTACAATGCGAAGTGTTTTTTGGGTGGATGGTAGGGGAGGACTTCTTACTTGTAATTTGGAGATGTTGTGTGTTTTGATGTTACATATAGAACAAATAATTTAAAATTTTCGTTTGCACCATTTACGGGCGTCAACCATCATCAACAATCCACTTTATTTGGGTGTGCACTATTGGCTGATGAAACAGATAAGACCTTTATATGGTTATTTAGCCAATGGCTAAAATGTATGTCGGGTATAGCACCATTAATAATCATCACTGATCAAGATAAATCCATATGTTGTGCAATTCACAAAGTTTTTCCTTAAACTCGTCATCGATTTTGTTCTTGGCACCTTCATAGGAATGCCTTGCAAAATCTTTAATCTGTGCATAATGATTACGGCGAGGAAGTTTCTATAAAGTATAACAAATGGTATTGGAGTAAAACAATAGAAAAAATTAAAAAACGTTGGGAATAAATGAGGGACAAATATGGTGCAGATAAGAGAAGTTGGTTAGTAAATTTGTACAATCATCAAGATCATTGGGCTCCTATGTATCTTAAAGATACTTTTATTGCATGAATAACATCTACTCAGCGGAGTGAGAGAATTGATACTTTTTTTAATTATTTTGTGAATGTCAATACCGAGTTAATGATTTTATTAAGCAATATGATAAAGCCATCGGAGCTCGTCGAGCCGCTAAACTTGAGCAAGATTTTAAATCCACAAACTCAATTCCTATATTGATAATTGAGCATCCAATTGAAAAACAAGCTAGGGAGAATTATACAAAGAATATGTTTACTATCTTTCAGAAAGAACTCAAAGATAGTTACTTCATGCTTCATGAAAGGTTGTCGAAGGATGGCGAAAGTGCTACTTATGCAGTTTGAAATATAGATGAGGAGGTTGAAAACAAGAAGATAGTAAAGCATCATGTAGTCTTCGATGCATCCAAAGAAAAAAGAATTAAGTGCTCTTGTGCACGATTTGAGATGGAAGGTATATTATGCAAACATAGCTTGTACATTTTGGTAAAAAAACAAGTATTAGAAATTTCATCAAGATATATTATGTAATGATGGACAATTAATGCAAGACATGTTGGTTTCAGAGTTATTAGAAATTGCATTACAAATAGTGAAGATCAACTTTCTATCATTAAACAACTGGCCCTTCGGAGTAGATGTAACAAGGCACTAGAAGATACATTGATATCAAGTACACTTCATGATAAGTTTAGTGATCTTTTAGACACATTTTTTAAAGAAGTTGAGAATTATAAGAAAGAGAAGGAACTTAACGATAATGAAAATGAGAGCAACACCAACAATAAGATGCATACTTCATCCATACCTATCTCTATAGAGGAAGCAACTCAAATCACTATTTGTAATCTAGATAAGCCTGTTGCCATGAAGGGACGACCAACACATGCTACTAAAATTAAGTCCGGAATGGATATAGTACAAGAAAAGAGTATAAAAAAGCAAAGATTTTGTGGATTTTGCAAGGAAAAAGGACATTACATAACGAGTTGTCCTCTGGCTAAGGTATTATATTTAATCTTAATTTTATGTGATAATTCATTTTGATGCATGTGTGATGATAAAGTTTTTTTTTGTAGATGAAAAATGTTGCAGATGGAGGTTGGGAAAGCTAATGGAGGGCCACAACAAAGTAGTATTTGGATTTGGTGGATTTCATTTTGTTTTAAAAATAATCATGTGTTTCAGAATGTTATTGAAAAAGTGTATAGATGCAATTATGTGTTCTTATAAAAGAGTGAACATTTTGTTTGCAGAGTTGATAATGTGGTTATATGAAGTAATCATGTGCTTCACTATAATGTGATAATTTAAGCAAAAGCTATGTATATGTAGATGCAATTCTGTGATCTTTAAATAAGTGGGTACAAAACATGAATAAGAGGGCACAAAATATTAATAAGTGGGTACATAACCAAAATAAGTGGGTATGAAGCACGAATAAGAGGGTACAAAACTTTTTTTTTCAGAACAAAGAGGTATAAAACTTGAGTAAGTGGATATAAAATTATGCTAAAGAGGTACAAAATGTGAATAAGTGGGTACAAAACTTTTTTTCAGAACAAAGAGGTATAAAACTTGAGTAAGTGGGTATAAAATTATGCTAAAGAGCTACAAAATGTGAATAAGTGGGTACAAATTTTTTTTTTCCAGAACAACGAGGTATAAAACTTGAGTAAGTGGGTACAAAACCTAAATAAGTGGGTACAAAACATGAATTAGAGGGTACAAAATATTTTTTAGAACAACGAGGTATAAAACTTGAGTAAGTGGATATAAAATTATGCTAAAGAGGTACAAAATGTGAATAAGTTAGTACAAAACTTTTTTCAGAATAAAGATGTATAAAACTTGAGTAAGTGGGTACAAAACCTAAATAAGTGGGTACAAAACATGAATAAGAGGGTACAAAACTTTTTTTTCCGAACAAAGAGGTATAAAACTTGAGTAAGTGGGTATAAAATTATGCTAAAGAGGAGCACAATGTGAATAAGTGGGTACAAAACTTTTTTTTCAGAACAACGAGGTATAAAACTTGAATAAGTGGGGTACAAAACCTAAATAAGTGGGTACAAAACATAAATAAGAGGGTACAAATTTTTTTTCGAACAACGATGTATAAAACTTGAGTAAGTGGGTATAAAATTATGCTAAAGAGGTACAAAATGTAAATAAGTGGGTACAAAACTTTTTTTTTTCTAGAACAAAGAGGTATAAAAATTGAGTAAGTGGGTATAAAATTATGCTAAAAAGGTACACAATGTGAATAAGTGGGTACAAAACTTGAGTAAGTGGGTACAAAACCTAAATAAGTGGGTCCAAAACATGAATAAGAGGGTACAAAACTTTTTTTTTCAGAATAAAGAGGTATAAAACTTGAGTAAGTGGGTATAAAATTATGCTAAAGAGGTACAGAACGTGAATAAGTGGGTATAAATTTTTTTTCCAGAACAACAAGGTATAAAACTTGAGTAAGTGAGTATAAAACCTAAATAAGTGGGTACAAAACATAAATAAGAGGGTACAAAACATAAATAAGAGGGTACAAAACTTTTTTTCAGAGCACAAGGTATAAAACTTGAGTAAGTGGGTATAAAATTATGCTAAAGAAGTACAAAACTTGAGTAAGTGGTTACAAAACCTAAATAAGTGGGTACAAAACATGAATAAGAGGGTACACAACTTTTTTTTCAGAATAAAGAGGTATAAAACTTGAGTAAGTGGGTATAAAATTATGCTAAAGAGGTGCACAATGTGAATAAGTGGGTACAAATTTTTTTTTCCAGAACAACAATGTATAAAACTTGGGTAAGTGAGTACAAAACCTAAATAAGTGGGTACAAAACATAAATAAGAGGGTACAAAACTTTTTTTAGAATACAAGGTATAAAACTTGAGTAAGTGAGTATAAAATTATACTAAAGAGGTACAAAATATGAAAAAGTGGGTACAAAACTTTTTTTTCAGAACAAAGAGGTATAAAACTTGAGTAAGTGGGTATAAAATTCTGCTAAAATGTACACAATGTGAATAAGTGGGTACAAATTTTTTTTCAGAACAACGAGGTATAAAACTTGAGTAAGTGGGTACAAAACCTAAATAAGTGGGTACAAAACATGAATAAAAGGGTACAAAACTTTTTTTTCAAAACAACGAGGTATAAAACTTGAGTATGTGGGTATAAAATAATGCTAAAAAAGTACAAAATGTGAATAAGTGGGTACAAACCTTTTTTTCAAAACAAAGAGGTATAAAATTTGAGTAAGTGGGTATAAAATTATGCTAAAGAGGTACACAATGTGAATAAGTTGGTACGAAACTTTTTTCCAGAACAACGACGTATAAAACTTGAGTAAGTGGGTACAAAACCTAAATAAGTTGGTACAAAACATGAATAAGAGGGTACAAAATTTTTTTTTAGAACAAGGAGGTATAAAACTTGAGTAAGTGAGTATAAAATTATGCTAAAGAGGTACAAAATGTGAATAAGTGGGTACAAAACTTTTTTCAGAATAACGAGGTATAAAACTTGAGTAAGTGGGTGCAAAATCTAAATATGTGGGTACAAAACATGAATAAGAGGGTACAAAACTACACATATTCACATACACAACAACCACATATGACAATAATCACATATTCACATACACAACAACCACATATGCTAAAGAGGTACAAAATGAAACTACTCATATTTACATATTCACATACATAACAACCACAATGAAACTACACAACTAAACAAGAATCATAAACTTCATATATTCACATATTCACATATTCCTATACACAACAACCACAATGAAACTACACAATGAAACAACATAATCTTATAGATGCATAAACTTCACACATTCACATATTCGCATACACAACAACCACAATGAAACTACACAAGAATCATTTGTCATCCACATATTCGCATACACAACCACCACCATGAAACTACACAAGAATCATTTATCATCCACGTATTCGTATACATAACAACCACCATGAAAAATTTACAATAATATTTACAAATATGGTGAATCGCGTGCATACAAGAGAGCTGCACAAAACTTTGCTATGCACTTTACGCAATCTCCTTCTGAAATTGTCATCGATCACTTTTTGACAATATTGTTAATAAATTCAATCATATGTATCCAACAGTCTAAGGTTCTGTATTTAGTAAAAAAATTATGATGTTGAGAATGACTTTGAGAGAAAGATATGAACTATTACATTGGAAATGCATGAAACACATACGGTCCTTGTTGAGGAATGACAACTGACACAAGAACATGGTGCTCTAATTTCCCCAATGTCCAATTACTCTCTATGAAACTCATAAACTTATTTCTAAATTTCATAGTATTGACGGTATAAATGGGGGAGTTGATTGAGGAGTAGTGATAGAATTTTTTCTCCTCTCTCACTAACTCTACCATGTGCCAATGTCCGGAGCTAACAATCGGGATTAGAATTCTTTCACACTCTAAGAACTTCTGCTGAGAAATATTTTTCTTCATTCAGTTTGCCACCATCTCAAGATTTTCTTCCATAAATGCTTGCTAAAATATGCATCAATGTGAACAATGTAGGGTAACATAATAATAAATACCACCAAATAATGAGAAAAATCATATATACTTACTGCAAGCCAAGATCTTGTGACATGTATCTTTTGATCATAACTATTACTTGTTTCAATCTTGTAACAAAGCCGAATAACAAATGCATCGATCACCTACAAAATTTATCATGAATGAATAAAATATTTAATCTAAGCTAAGCCGAATAACAAATGCATCGATCACCTACAAAATTTATCATGAATGAATAAAATATTTAATCTAAGCTAAATATATATAAAATCAACCAAACTACCTACAAAATTTATCATGAATGAATAAAATATTTAATCTAAGCTAAATATATATAAAATCAACCAAACTATAACACAATTACCTAAATAAGTAGGTACAATTACCTGGTCATTTTTAACTGTAGAAAGTTGACTATTAATTTGTCCTCATATTCATAGACCATTGCATTTCCTAAATAGTTGCAAGATGTAGGTATCAAGCATTCTTTATTTTTGCACTTTTTTTAGTAGCTCCCTCAGGACTATCCAATATCTAGATGACACGTTTCTTCTTTGTGCCTTCTTTGGGTAGATCTAGATGCAAATAGAGTGAAGTAATAGAAGGTACATCCTTCCTCTTCCTCTTTATGATAGCCCGTTTGATGGATGAGGTTTCTCTCTTTTGATCATTACTACCTTCCTCTTTTTTGAGAAACACCTCTGTAGAGTTTAAATGCATATAGTTAATAAAGATTTACAGAAAAATTATACGAAAACTATAAAAAGTAAAATTTCATGAGAACTGAAAAATCTATACTCACCGAGCAGCTTCTACAATTTTTTTGTCTCTTGGGCTCATCACAAAGTCATCATCAATATCGACTTCCTCATTTTCTTTCATATTCTCATATTCATTTGCTTCCTTATCCCCATTGCTTTTATTTTCTTCATTTACATTTATGTTATCCTCTTTCTCCTTGTTTTTTTCATGCATCTAGCCCGAAGCTCTTCTAATTCTCATAATTCGGTAGTGAGCTCATTCAACTCGGACGTCTTCTTCACAATTATGACAATCAATTCATCTCTCCTTGATTCCTATAAGACAAAAAATATACAAGTATTAGTACTTATAATATAGTTGCAGATGTAGATACTAGAAAAAAGGGACATAAAATAATAAACTATTAGAGAAAAGATATGTACAAATACTTCTGGTGATGCCCTATCCGTAAGAAACTTCAAATCTCTATATAATTTGTCCATAGTGGTCCTCCTCCACTTTTTGGTATTCTCACACAAAAGAGAGGTGGTAACCATTCAATATCTGAAGTATACTCTAATTCCCCCACTTTTTCATAAAACCAAACCTACAAAAAGGAAACTATACATTAACATATTCGTAAACAATAATCAATATCAAAAAGAAAAGTTATACAAAGTAATGTTAATGTAACTCACCAGTAATACGGAGGAAAAACCACCCATTTATCCAACATTTGAGCGCTGACCTAAACCCCTTATAGTAAGAGATTTCTTTGCCTTAATCATCTCTTTGCTAAGAAAAGTAAACACCACACGCTACCAATTATATTTCTTCAAAGTAGATAACTGATTTGCATATCTAAACGCCCACAAGGGACATGTCTTACATGTCCGTGGGCATAATATGAAGCTGATAATGAAAGCCACAATAAGTTTCACACAAATTATAGGGTCTTTATTAGTCATATCTACAATCATCCCGGTCATTCTATCGCGCTTCCCCTAAATCACCGTCTTCTTTTCCTCATCGACTTTCTTTTTGCCTTTACTACTACTACCCATCTTCTCTTTGAGAGTCTTATAATTCTTTACAATTTGGGTGTAGATTGTATTAGCCATTGTCCCATTTATTTTTATCGGAATTCCCTCCTATGGTAAACTGGTAATTCAGTGAATATCATCTATACCAAATGGATAGTCTTTATTTTCATTTAATAATGAGCATTTATCAGAATTGAAATTTTGAATCAAGCAATCTATTGCTATTTGCTCATTACTCAATGATGTGGGTATCTTGAGGAAGTTGTGAAAATGTGTTGTCTCAAGGGCTTTTACGTGCCTTTCATCCAATACTATACGCTTATCAATTAGATCTCGAAAAAAGATAGATTGGACGGAATTCTCAATTGAGTTATCATAGCCCTACAAGAGAGTTATAATTTGGAAGGAGTTAAAAATTAAATATATTTGGGCAAATTAAAAGCAGCGAATGATATATTTCATGTCAATGTACACGCATATAAACACAAACATTATGCCTAAAATAAATACTCCATATGACAATAATCATCCAAAATCCTACAAATGCAACTTAGTAGAGAGTAAACATGCATAAGGAGCCCATCAAAATTTACTTACGAAGATGGAGGATTCATCGGTTTGGAAGATGAAGTTTTTGATTTTGAAGAAATTGAGAATGTCCTTTCAATTTCTTTGATGCCATGACATGGGAGCTAAGGCTACGACGACGTTAAGGGATCTACGGTGGCGGTGAATACGGGCGAAGGAGAGGAGAGGAGCGGGCTCAGATCTAAGCACAGATCTGAAGGCGGTCGGCGGATCTGAGCGCGAGCGGAGGGGAGAGGAGCGAGCTCAGATTTGAGCGTGGGTGAAGAGGAGGAGGGGAGGCGGGCAGCAAGGCTGGCTGAAGCGGAGGAGGGGAAATGAGAGGGTCGGCTCGGCGGAGGAGGGGATCGCGGTTGATAGGAACGCGTACGGAGGAGGTGTCGTCAGATCTGAGCACCGTTGAGCGTGGATCTTAAGAGAATCAAGATAAAAGAATACCAGTGATTTTTAAGACAATGTGGGTTCAAAAATAGTATATGTTTGACAATGTAGGCATCAAAAATTACCTATAGGTCCCCGAACACAGCTCGAGATGACGAGCCGTCGAGCAACGAACTGTCAGATAACGTGGCGACGAGACGTCGAAATAACAAAGCGGTGAACCATTTATGATGTAGCAACAAACTACCGGAATGACAAAGCAAGAAAACGTGTGCTCACCGGCCACCTCCAAATGGCCCGCACGTTCACCGGCCACCTCTAAGTGGCCCGCGCGCTCATCGGCCACCTCCAAGTGGTCAGCACTCATTAGCCACCTAGTGGCCTGCGTGCTCACTGGCCACCTCCAAGTGGCCCACACGCTTATCAGCCACCTCCAAATGGCCCGTACGTTCACCGGGCCACCTTCTAGTGGCCCACATGCTCATCAGCCACCTCTAAGTGGCCCGCGCACTCGTCAGCCACCTTCAAGTTAACGAAATATATGAAGCGAATCGGTGAAGCATACAAGTCAGCAAAACAACAAAATGCGTGTAAACGACGAAACAAGTCCAACACGGAAGACTAGAATAGCCCCTGGCATTCAAGTGACATCGAAACGACTCGGCCAAAGCCAGGTGGTGGTGGGGTGGCTCGCGCCCAGAAACGTTGAAAACGCGTTTTTTGATGGTTTTTGATGGGTTTTCTTGGGATTTGTTCGTTTTAGAGCCTCCCAACTGTTTTGAGGCTATCCCTAAACGTGGTTAAGTGGTTGTTAACAGAGGATAAGGTCAAATCATTAATTCCTATCCTAAAACGCTGCAATCAAAGCCTATCAATACAAGCGTGGGGCCCTATACGCAGGTGATCTGAAGTCTAGGCGAGGTGCTGTCAAATTGAAGAGTGATCCACGAATTTCAGATGAGCATTAGCAGATCTTGGCGAACTTCAGCATAAAGAGGGATCTATTCGAAGGATCTGAGGCCCGTTTCCCCTTTCCTTCGGATCAAACTTGGTTTTGATCTCGAGAATAGTCATAATCACGCTAGGTTGAGATTATCACTTCTGCGATTGTTTCCTTTGTGAAACAAGAGCATTGAATTTTAATTCTGTCAACCGGATCTGATCCGCAGCAGTCCACGCACTAACGCGTTCCCGGCACAGGTAAAGATCCCACGCAAGCAGCGGGTGATAAACGTCCTCTGCGTGTGATCTTCTATGAAGTTATAATTTATTTTCGTTGTAACGAGAGATCTTATAAAAAGATTAACTCTTTTGGATTCATTGTAATCGATAAACAATTGTAATAAATTTAGCAATGAAATTGATTTCCAACGCAAACAGACAACTGGGTAAACTATTATCTTCAACCATGCTATGTCATTCATACATCAGCTCTTTTTTTTTAGTGAGAAGGGAACGCTGGCCAGCGCACCCGGCTATCCAGCAGGAGACTGTTATTTTACCAGGGGGCCCATACCCACGGTGAAGTGGGCGCGCAGGGGAGAACCCCGAGCCAGCAAAAAATTGCATAGTGAACTTATTAAAAGGTATGGGTGGAACTAACTCCCATAAACTAATCAAAAGAATCTAACCTGTGTTTTCAACGATAAACAATCCTTAATAGATAAATCTTGATTCCCTCATTACATTAAATTATGCCCAGCAGGCCAAAACTCATTGTGTTACCACGTCTCGTCATTTAGAACTGAGAATCTCAACGTAGGCCGCATAACAAAATGAGAGAGTGACAAATTTTATTTAAGGATGTCATCGATTTTGAAGCCAGAAATTGAATGGGAGTCAACGCTCCATTAGACCAAGTCAAGTATTTTCTTAGCTTTAATCAAATATATAGTTTACAGTTCGCATTTGGCATTTCTTTCAGATGGGAAAATAACAAGTGTACTAAGTAAATTATATTATTATCATACTGTTCCACATAAAGAGGTGAGATATGCAATTTACAAAAAAAATATCTCTTCTTTTTTAGTAATACTAGAATAGTATAATTCTTGTAGAATAGCGATCACAACTTTTTGATAGTAGAATGTAAGATTAGAAAAGTTTCTTTTTCTTATTTTAAAAATGGCCACAGATTTTATGGTTAGAACGGTAAATTTTTCTCTTACTCAAGGTCCATATGCTGATGCTCTATTTTTTTATAAGTTTCTTTTCAAAGAAATCGTTTGAGGTTTTTTAGTCCCATTTAAGTACCCACACAATTTTTAAAATGGTTTTGGAGAGGAGAATTTGAAAACTATTCTGTTTATTTACTAGAAAGAAACTAGAATGAATATGCAATTGGATAGTGTTGACGTCAGTTATCGAACAAGGGGTTATTTTGTGGATTATGAGAGGCGTTAGAGTCCTCAAGCTTCCTCAGATGATTTGTTCCTGAGCCAGAAATCCTATCCCGCACATGAAGAATTCAAGAGAGGTCGGAGTTGGGATCTCCGGTTGATCCTCCAACAATCAAGTTAGCTCAAAGCTTGAGTGGGGAAGTAAGACTTAAGTAGTAAATAGAGCTGCTCAAAGTTGCTTAAAATAGCTTACCCTAGGCAGCATATCTCAATTCTCTTTTATAGTAGATCAGAGGGTTAGATAAGTAACCTTGGGCGAGTCCAGCTGGTGGCTTAGTCATTATTTACTTTACAGGTGTCGGCCGCTAAAGAGGCTGAGTCATCCAAGTGTTTAATGCGAGGGTGACAGCATGCACGTAATGCTGACGAGGTCTGATGAGTCATAAAGACTTTCGGGGTTGGAGCAATGATGATTCTAATCATACAATTAAGGTGATGGCGATTGACTGTCGCGGGGGGCCTGGAAGGGTCGAATGCCAATAGGGAGTGGAGTCACTAGAGTGGTAGACTAAGTGAGGATGCTTCTCATCTCAATCCTGCGGGTAGGTCTACAAGTAACACCTTTTTAGTCGGCTTCATAAGTTGTCGGCCTATTAGATCGACGTTGGAGTTGATCTAGTTGTCCCTCTTCAAATATAGCTGTTTAGGCACAGTGTGGGACACATGTCAGCCTTATAATGGGATCAACGCTTAAAGTATTTGCATGCTATAACAGTGGCCCTTTCATTTGAATTGGGTAATCAAACCTTCCGACAGTTAGGGTTATCCGAATCTTTCTCGAAGTGGATATCCAACTTTGAGTTTCTCTTGCACCTGGAGATAGAATATAAAAAATTTCCTCTCCAACATCAGGTTCGTCTTTGCCCCAAGAGAAGACATCACTTCTAACACCAAAATCTATGTCGTACGCGCATGAAGGACTTTATCTCGGTCTCGAAATAAAGATAAGTTTGTATCTAACACATGCTGTCGGGTAGTCCGTTCCCGCAAAAACGACCAAGTCTACGTATTCAACATCGTAGTAACAAAATCCATGCCTTTTACGCATGATGAATTTTATCCAGAATAATAAGTAGGGATAAGTCAACGCCTAACACGCATTGCCGGTTAGTCTTTTACCCTAAAAAGGACAAAAGACCACGTATTCAATATCGTGGTAGACCGTTATTAATAACACCAAAATTCGTACCTTACACGCACGGGGAATTTTATCCCGAATCCTAAGTACGGATAAGTCAGCGTCTAACACGCGTTGTCGGTTAGTCTTTTACCACAAAAAAGAGAAAAGCCCACGTATTCAACATCGTGGCAGACCATTATTAGTACCGTAAAAATCTATGTCTTTTACGTATAGGGAATTTTATCCCGAATCCTAAGTATGGATAAGTCAACGTCTAACACGCATTGCCGGTTAGTCTTTTACCATAAAAGGATAAAAACTCATGTATTCAACATTGTGACAGGTCGTTACTAATAACGCCAAAATCTATACCATATACGCATGGGGAATTTTATCTCGAATCCTAAGTAGGGATAAGTCAGTGCCTAACACGTACTGTTGGTTAGTCTTTTACCACAAAAAGGATAAAATCCCACGTATTCAACATTGTGGCAGATCATTATTAATAACGCCAAAATCCGTGCCTTACACGTATGAGGAATTTTATCCCGAATCCTAAGTAGGGATAAGTCAGCACCTAGTATGCGTTATCGGTTAGTCTTTTACCGCAAAAGAAAAAAAGCCCACGTATTTGATATTGTGACAGGCCATAATAAATAACGCCTAAATTTGTGTCTGGCACACATGGGGAATTTATCCCGAATCCTAAATAGGGATAAGTCATCACCTAACACGCGTTGCCGGTCAGTCTTTTACCGTAAAATAAAAGACAAAAGCTCATGTATTCAACATCGTGGCAGACCATTATTAATAACGTCAAAATGCATGTCTTACACGCACGAGGAATTTTATCTCTAATCCTAAGTAGAGATGAGTCAACGTCTAACACGCGTTGCCTGTTAGTCTTTCCCCGTAAAGAGGACGAAGTCTATGTATTCAATATCATAGCACTAAGTCTAAGAGAGCTCATTCTCGTAGCACAAAGTCACATGTGAAACAGATTTAGATAATTCATATGCAAGCCCGAATCAAACGGTAATCGGTAAAAGCATATCAAATCCGTTGATGGCTGAGGATTTGCAAAAAAACCTAAAGTTTGTGCCTAATACACATTGTCGGGTAGTCTATTCCCGCGACAAATGACGAAGTCTATGTATTCAATATCATAGCATCAAGTCTAAGAGAGTTCATTCCTTTAGCATAACGTCACCTACGGAACAGACTTAAACAATCCGCATGCTAGCCCGACTCAAATGATAGTCGGTAAAGGCTCGTCAAACCCATTTATGGCTGAGGATTTGCCAAAAATCCTATAAGTATTATAGTTATTTATTCTAAACAGAATGAATAATCGTAATATGGTACAAAATTCACTGACGCACCAACTTCACCAGTCGGTCTCGTGACTCGAACTCCCAGGAGTATACAAGTATAAACTGTTCCTTCCCGCTCCAACACCTTAAGAGCTTAAACCGTGTAGACTCCAGTTAATGTATGAGTATAAACTGTGTTCACGCCGGTCAATACGTTACAACGCAAGTCAACGCCAGTCAATGTGTTACAATGAAAGGTCGACGCCGGTCAACGCGCCAAAATAATGCTCAAGATAATTCTTAATTCTAAATTAACCCTGGGGAGCTCAATCGCGATATAAACTCCTGACGAAAATGATCAGTTCAATGTCGATTCAACTACATGAGCTAATTCAGATATCAACATGCCAGTCTCAGTCAAGATTTTAACAAGGTCAAACAATAAACGCAGCACCAGAAGAATTTCAGCTATTCGACAAAATACTGAATAGACTAAAAGCTGAAGAAGTCAGCGAATTGAAGAATGGGCGTATCCAATCCAAAATATTCCAGCCTCCTCTATAAAAAAATGAGACTAAAACACTTTAGAGGGGGTATCTGTAGGCGTTAAAAATTACCTATAGGTCCCCGAACACAGCTCGAGATGACGAGCCGTCGAGCGACAAACTGTCAGAAAGCCGTCGAAACAACAAAGCGGCGAACCCATGATAACGTAGCAACAAGCCACCGGAACGGTAAAGCAAGGGAACGTGCGCTCACCGGCTACCTCCAAATGGCCCGCGCGCTCACCGGCAACATCCAAGTAACCCGCGCTCTCACCGGCCACCTCCAAGTGGCCCGCGCGTTCACCGGTACCTCCAAGTGGCCCGTGCGCTCATCGGCCACCTCCAAGTGACCCGTGCGTTCACCGGGCCACATTTATGTGGCCCACACGCTCATCAGCCACCTCTAAGTGTCCCACGCACTCGTCAGCCACCTCCAAGTTAACGAAATACATGAAGCGAATCGGTGAAGTATACAAGTCAACAAAACGACGAAATGCGCGAAAACGACGAAACAAGTCAAACACGAAATACTGGAATAGCCCCTGGCGTCCAAGTGGCATCGAAACGACTCGGCCAAAGCCAGGTGGCTCGGCCAAGGCCGAGCCACCCCCCAGAAATGTCGTAAACGCATTTTTGATGGATTTTGATGGTTTTTCTCGGGATTTGTTCATTTCAGAGCCTCCAAACTGTTTTGAGGCTATCCCTAAATATGATAAAGCAGTTGTTAACAGAGGATAAGGTCAAATCATTAATTCCTATCCTAAAACGCTGCAATCGAAGCCTATCAATACATGCCTGGGGCCCTATACGCATGTGATCTGAAATCTAGGCGAGGTGCTGTCAAATTGAAGAGTGATCCACAAATTTTAGATGAGGACTAGCAGATCTTGGCGAACTTCAGCATAAAGAGAGATCTATTCGAAAGATCTGAGGCCCGTTTCCCCTTTCCTCCAGATCAAACTTGGTTTTGATCTCGAGAATAGTCGTAATCTCGCTAGGTCGAGATTATCACTTCTGCGATTGTTTCCTTTGTTAATCAAGAGCATTGAATTTTAATTCTGTCAACAGGATCTGATCCGCGGCGGTCCATGTTCCCGGCACAGGCAAAGATCACACGCAAGCAGCGGGTGATAAACGTCCTCTGCACGTGATCTTCTAGGAAGTTATAATTTATTTCCGTTGTAACGAGAGATATTATAAAAAGATTAACTCTTTTGGATTTATTGTAATCGATAAACAATTGTAATGAATTTAGCAATGAAATTGATTTCCAACACAACTGGGTAAACTATTATCTTCAACCATGCTATGTTATTCATACATCAGCTCTTTTTTTTAGTGAGGAGGGAACGCTTGCTAGCGCACCCGGCTATCCAGCAGGAGACCGTTATTTTACCAGGAGGCCCATCCCCACTGTGAAGTGGGCGCGCAGGGGAGAACCCCGAGCCAGCAAAAAATTGCATAATGAACTTATTAAAAGGTATGGGTGGAACTAACTCCCATAAACTAATCAAAAGAATCTAACCTGTGTTTTCAACGATAAACAGTCCTTAATAGATAAATCTTGATTCCCTCATTACATTAAATTAAGCACAGCAGGCCAAAACTCACTGTGTTACCACGTCTCGTCATTTAGAACTGAGAATCTCAACGTAGGCCGCATAACAAAATGAGAGAGTGACAAATTTTATTTAAGGATGTCATCGATTTTGAAGCCAGAAATTGAATGGGACAACAAAATGAGAGAGTGACAAATTTTATTTAAGGATGTCATCGATTTTGAAGCCAGAAATTGAATGGGACTCAACGCTCCATTAGACCAAGTCAAGTATTTTCTTAGCTTTAATCAAATATATAGTTTACAGTTCGCATTTGCCATTTTCTTTGAGATGGGAAAATAACAAGTGTACATTTTGTGCTTGGTAGTGAGGTGACATAATCACCTCCACTCATTCAAATAAGGGACCACATTCACATGGGTTGAGGAGTGCATGAGGATATGTAACAATTTGAATGAGTGGAGGGGATTATGCTACCTCACTACCAAGCACAAATTTTTGTGCTTGGTACCAAGCATACCCATTTCTCTCTCTCTCTCTCTCTCTCTCTCTCTCTATATATATATATATATTACAAAAAAAATATTTCTTCTTTTTTAGTAATACTAGAATAGTATAATTATTGTAGAATAGCGATCACCACTTTTTTTATATGTAGAATGTAAGATTAGAAAAGTTTCTTTTTCTTATTTTAAAAATGACCACAGATTTTATGGTTAGAACGGTGAATTTTTCTCTTACTCAAGGTCCATATGCTGATGCTCTATTTTTTTATAAGTTTCTTTTCAAAGAAATCGTTTGAGGTTTTTTAGTCCCATTTAAGTACCCACACAATTTTTAAAATGGTTTTGGAGAGGAGAATTTGAAAACTATTATGTTTATTTACTAGAAAGAAACTAGAATGAAAATGCAATTGAATAGTGTTGACATCAGTTATCGAACAGGGGGTTATTTTGTGGATCATGAGAGGTGTTAGGGTCCTCAAGCTTCCTCAGATGGTTTGTTCCTGAGCCAGAAATCCTATCCCGCACATGAAGAATTCATGAGAGGTCAGAGTTGGGATCTCCGGTTGATCCTCCAACAATCAAGTTAGCTTAAAGCTTGAGTGGGGAAGTAAGACTTAAGTAGTAAATAGAGCTGCCCAAACTTGCTTAAAATAGCTTACCCTAGGCAGCGGATCTCAATTCTCTTTTATAGTAGATTAGAGGGTTAGATAAGTAATCTTGGGCGAGTCTAGCTGGCGGCTTGGTCATTATTTACTTTACAGGTGTCGGGTGCTAAAGAGGTTGAGTCATCCAAGCGTTTAATGTGAGGGCGACAGAATGCACGTAATGCTGACGAAGTCTGATGAGTCATAAAGAATTTCGGGATTGGAGCAATGATGATTCTAATCAAGCATTTAAGGTAATGGCGATTGACTATACGTGGGGCTTGAGGATGCACCGCCTTCCGATTCGTCTCTAGAGCCCGACAAACACCCTCTATTTAGTCGCCCTTGCAAGTTGTCGGCCTGGAAGGGTCGAATGCCAATTGGGAGTGGAGTCACTAGAGTGGTAGGCTAAGTGAGGATGCTTCTCATCTCAATCATGCGGGTAGGTCGACAAGTAACACCTTTTTAGTCGGCTTCGCAAGTTGTCGGCCTATTGGGGCGACCGCTGGAGTTGCTCTAGTCATCCCTCTTAAGATATAGCTGTTTAGGCACATGGTGGGACACGTGTCGGCCTTATAATGGGATCAATGCTTAAACTATTTGCATGCTATAACAGTGGCCCTTTCATTCGAACTCGGCTAGCCGAGTCCAAGTAAAATTTGAACAGTCAACGGTTAGTGATACCCAAGGCACATTTAAGAAGAAAACAACGAGTCACTATTGATATGATCTTCTGACATCACTAGAGATCGTACACCGTCATTGCCTCATTTCTTGAACTAGATGGCGTGTCAACCGAAGGACAGTGCTTCGATTTTTGCGTAGTCTGTTCGACTTCTGAAGTCGATCTCAGCCATCTATCTTTGACCGAGTTGGCCGTTCTGATCTTGACATGTGTCCATCTCTAACCTATATATATCTCATTTCTGACAAACTCTCTGAACTCTGAATTTTGAAACTCTCTACTTAAAGTGACTTTCAACTAAGACTCCAACGATCTTTGATAACTTCTGCTGCTTCCACCGCTGACTGCAATGAGATAAGGATTAATCTCCTTAAGTCATTCCAATCAAAGCTCTATGCGACAGAGCTGGAGGCTTACTATGACCGCTACGATCTTCCCCAAGCTTTCACCTTGTCAGCAGCAGAGATGGCTCAAGTTGTGTATGATCATAGCAGCATGATGGTTCTGATCTACTTGAGGCACTTGGAGTATGGACTCTAACTATCGCTCCGCCCCTTTCTCTGTCATGTCTTCGAGGCTTTGGGGATATCTCCCTGACAAGTCAAGTAGAACTTCACCACTACATTAGTAGGGTTCTTGGTAAGTTTCCATTGAGTTGGAGTCGACCCGATTCTACGCATACTTAACCACCTCCTTAGCGTCAAGACGAGGAAGAAGGATGGGCACTACTACTTCTAGAACTTGGGTAGCTTCAAAGTCGTGTCAAACGCCCTATACTAGAACACGGATTGGAAAGAAAATTTTATGTAGGTCTTCGGAACCGATTCATGACTGAAGAGAAATAGGGGCTTGAGAGGATTCGAGCCTATGTTAGGTCTCAAAGGATCGAGAACTTATTTGAGCTGGCAATTCTGCGAGTGACCGGCATCTCCAATATCCAGCCGACTGAGGAAGACAACATCATAGCAGTTGCCATAGCTCTTCCACTAAAGGAGTCAGACGAGACGCATCAAAGATCATTAATTAGGCCCCAGAAGCAAGCCAAGGAGGTGGCAACAGATGCTATCGAGATTCCAGCTCGGTGGCAGGGCCGAGCGCTACTGCTCAGGCCAAGAGGTCTGAGAAGAAGAGGAGAAGGCTACAAAAGGTAAGCAGTCAAGGTCCTTCTGGGGGTGCTGAGCTAACTCAGGCTTGTACGAGGGGAGTAGCAGAGGCAATCACTCCCGTCCCAGTCATGGAACTCAGCCAATATCCTCCTTCTACTCCAGACACCCCTCCCAGTGAGCCGTCCAAGATCATCTTGGTCCATGATGAGGAGTCCCCCACTAGGCTTGAGGGGAGAGAGAAAGAGGTAGTTAAGTGCATTAAGGCTGAGGTTCGGGTCGAGGAGGTGACGGTCCTGCCTCCTCCAACTAAGTCGGCCCATAGACAGCATAAAAGGCTAGTTGAGGTGTTAGCAATAGCTGAGCAAGAGATGACCCAACCTCCTTCACTAGCAGAGGAATTGGCAATGGCCGAGGCACCTCCAGCTCTAGAGGGTGCCCTTGGGTGACCTTTCCCCTACCGTATTGATGAGCTCAACCCGAACGTGTGGGTGGAGCTAAAGATGATTATGATAGGGTCATCTAAGGAAGGCCCCCGGCATGACAACGAGCCATTTGAAGAGTTCAGATTTACTCCCAGGTGGTATCTTGACAAGAGAGGCTCAGTCTTGTAGTCCCAAATCATATAGTCTTGGGCTTTGGAGCGGTTCTACTTCCCTCATGACGATGAATTCCTGTCGAGGATGCCTAGTGTCAGCCTCTGCCAAGCCCTCAAAGGCTATCTACTGCGAGGGGATCTAGTCGAGCAGGTGCTATTCTCTCAACTCGAGCACGAGTGAGGCCTCCACACCAAATTCCAATAGGTTTTGAAGGCTAAGAGGGTAGATCGGGAAGAGGTCGAGAAGAAGGCCACTGCAATGGAGGCCATGCTAGAAGCTTGGAGGCAGAGTGATGGCAGATGGTTTCGAGAAATAGAGACGTGGGACAAGACGCTTGAGAGGCTCAAGGTGCATAACAGCATAAAATCAGCCATGATCGACACACTCAAGGAAGACATCAGCCATCTCCAGTATGAGATCCATGAGTAGGATGACCGAGAGAAGTACTTGTAGGATGAGCTCATGGTCGAAAGGCGAGAGGGTGGGGTCACCTTTGAACGTGATCGGTTGGCTCGAGTGGCATTGGAGGCCGAGAGACAACGAGAGTCATCTCTCGCTAAAATGCAAGCAGTTTAGGGACGCCTCAAGCTATCCTGAATTCATGGCCTATTGGGTGAAACTTGTAGAGAAATATTGTGATAGCCCTCTAGGTAAGGTAGAGGTGGCTCCGGCTTGCAAAGCCGATTTTGATTATCTCCTGGCACAAATCCCTCATGAGTCTAAACCTAATCCTAATAACCTCTACTACCCCTCTCGGGTCGCAAATTGCCTCGATGCCCTTAAGGGGATAGAGAGGAAGGGAGGTGGGACAATATTAGATGTAGATGATAGTGATGAGGGAGATGAGGAGTCAGGAGAAGGCTTCACTTGAGATAGCTGGGCTAACTGGTATAGGGATGATTAAGATGAAGAAGTCGGGTCCGTCCCCCAGTCAACTCGCTAGCCAGCTCCTACCACCGCTGCTTCTCCCTAGCTGACTCCAGCTCTTGAGTCTAGTCAACTCGCTAGCCAGCTCCTACCACCGCTGCTTCTCCCTAGCTGACTCCAGCTCTTGAGTCTAGTGCCATGTTCCCAAGTCCTACTCCCGATCCGAGTCGAGTCCCCTGAGAGTTCTATGTATCTTTTGTTATTTTTTTTACATTCTCCTGATGTAAATATTGTTGTATATATTTTGATATATGAATAAAGATTACTTTTGTCTACTCGATTTGTGCACCTTTCCTATTTGTTATATTTGTCTGTAATTTACCTCGTATTGAGATTTGTAATTGAGATGAGTCGGCTTCATGTCTTAGGGTTTACTCAAGACGATACTTGTTGGCCTTTTTGTTTTGATGATGTTTTAAAAAATAATTTATAACTAATATTATTTGTCTAGTATTTATATTTTTTATTTATTCTAGACAAATAATAAGTTGAAGGTTGTATGGAATTGTGTCATAATGATCATATCAAATGGAGGTTAGCGAAAATATTAGAGTGAAGCAATGCAATTCAAGTTAAAGATTCAAGTTAAAGCTTTATCCGTAAATTTACCAAGAAGAGCTCAATGAAGATCTATCAAGCTTGGATAATTTAGTTTTAGGGTTATATTTGTGTGTTGATACTTTTATATATATATATATATGAGAAAAATGTGTATGCTTGGTAACAAACACAAAAAGTTATGCTTGGTAGTGAGGTGGCATAATCCCCTCCACTCATTCAAATAATTGCATATCTCCATGCACTTCTCAACTCATGTGAATGTGATTTCCCATTTGAATGAGTGGAGGGGATTGTGCCACCTTACTACTATTTTCGTTAAAAGTTGCTTTTTTCCATTGCTGTTAAACCTATTACACCATTTATCGATTACAAGTTCAAACTGAAAGAAAAGTCAATCTTTTTATAACATCTTCTTACAATAAAAAAGTAAAAATGATAACTTTATCCAACAAAACACAGCAGTAGTTTATCTCATGTTGCTTTGCGTGGGATCTTTGTTTGTACCAGAGACGCGTTAGTCTATGGACCATCGCAGATCAGATCCGGTTGACAAAATAATTATGCTCTTGCTTCATGAAGAAAACAATTGCAGTAGCGATAATCATGTCCAAGCGAGATTGTGGCTCTTCTCGAGATTAAAACCAAGTTTAATCCGGAGGAAAGAGGGGGAGAGAATCTCAAATCTTTTGAATGTTTTTTCTTTATGAAAAAGTTCGCCAAGATTTGCCAATTCTTCTCTGAAATTCATGGTTCACTGTTCAATTCGACAGCACATCGCCCTCTGATTTTAGATCCTCACCAATGAAGACTCTGGGCTTCTATTTATAGGCTTTTGTCACCGTGTTTTCTGATAAGATCAAGTATTTTGGCATCATCTGTAGTTAATAACCGCCCAAGCGCACTTAAGGATAACTTCAGGATAGTTGTAGAAATCCTAGGACGAAAGAATTCTAACAAAATAACGAAATCTGCGTTTTGAGGTGTTTTGGGAAGTCAAAACTTGTGGTAGCTTGGAGCTATGCGAGCCACCATTTGATGGATCGCACTCACGTGAGCTTCCTGGTCTGATTCATTCGTCTTTTTGATATTTTGGCTATTTGTGACTCCTCCAGTTCGCTTGTTTTGCCTTTACGTGTGTTTCGTTGCTTCGCTGACTTATATGTTTCACTGATTCGCTTCATGCGCTTACCAGTATCGGATATTTTTCCTTGACTCAAATAATAATGTTCATCGTCTTCTCTCTGCCTCGAACTGTGTTTGGGGACCTATAGGTAATTTTTTACGCCTACAGATACCCCTTCCAAAGTGTTTTAGTCTCGTTTCTTTAATAGAAGAGACTGAAATACTTTGGATGTGATAGGCCAAACCTTCAGTCAGTATGAAATAACCTGTAATTCGCTTCAGCTTTTGACTTCTTCAGTCTTTAGTCTACCCAGTATTTTGTCGAATAGATGAAGTTCTTCTGGTGTTGTGTTTATCATTTGACCATTTGTTAAAGTCTTGAACTGAACTTGGTGTGTAAGCTTCTGAACTTAGCTCGTGCTATTGAGTTGACTTTGAACTGATCATCTTTGTCGGAAATTCATATCTGAATGTGATTGAACTCCTTGGCATCATTCTTTAACCTGGATTTTTTCTTAGCTTTATTTTGGCAAAATTATCGATGCGTTGACTGGCGTTATCATAGTTTATACTCATACGTTTACTAGAGTCTTCACAGTTTAAACTCTTAAGGTGTTGGAGTAAGGAGAACAAGTTTATACTTGTATACGCCTGGGAGTTTTGGGAATTAGTTTAACCTCATATATCCGTCGGAGGTCATCGGGTTATCCTTAAGAATATTCTATATGACATTCTCCAGAAACTTCCTGTCGAGGGTAGGAAACAGTTTAGACTCGTATACCCATTAGAGTATGAATACAGGTGTCGTATATGTCAAAAATACTCAAAAATAGGCAAAAATACATGTGGAGCACCCTCGAGGCTCGCTACACGTGCGAGCC
>NW_017972417.1:219012-256702 GCF_001876935.1 Asparagus officinalis | reverse complement strand
GGCTTGCACATGGGCGAGCTATCTTTTCGTGGCTCGTACGTGTGTGAGACCAGCTAAGGGTAGAGGGTTGGTCGGGTTTGGTTCAGGGCCAATTCATGGTTTTTTTAGTTCAAGGCCGGTTCAGGGTCGGATTTTGGTTCAGGGTCGGATTTTAGGGGTTTTAAAAGCCCTGATCTCCTTCTTCCTTCCTCTTTTCTTCTTCGTCGTTCTCAAACTCGAATTCCTCCTAGAATCCCTATAAAAGATTTCCCACAACTAAATCCTCATCTATCTCTTTGATTTCAGAGAATTCCATCTTGAGGGCTAGGGTTTCGTAGGATTGGGTTCGAGCTTCTTGTCGTGATGGTTCTTCTTCACCAAACTCGTTGAATTCTTGGTAAGAATTGAACTTTATATCCTTGGTTTGATTGCCCTTTTAATTTTCATTTGATTCCAATCATGAATTCCCTAATTCCTTGATAGGGTTTTGGTCATCCTCTTTTGGTTTTGAAGCTTTTCCTTAACTTCCTTCTTTACCGAACTTCCCTCCATTTTTAGTCTCAAGTAAAGTTCCCATTGTCTCGATTTCAATTTAATTTCATGCACTTTGTGATCTGTAATTTCCGATTTTAGGGATGGTTTTGGAATTTTCCTTGTTTTCTTGTTTGAAAATTGTGTTCGAATTCCTCCCTTTGCGCCTTAGTTCAATTCTTCGACCTCAGGTAAACTCACACTCCCTTATTCACAATTTCAGTTGAATTTAGTCCTTTAGTTTTTGATTTTGGGGAATGATTGAAACTAAAGTTTAATTTTGAATGAAAACTAAACTTGAGGTTATTGACCGCGGATATCGGTTTGATTCATCCTCTTGCATATGCTCGAACCTTGCCTTTGTATTGGTTCTGATCCTCTGGTTCTAATCCTCGGGTTCTGATCCTCAGGTTTGTTTTGGTTGAGAATGGGAATCAAGCTCATTAACCTGCATTTAGGACTTGAATCGAACCCTTTGCTTGGTTGTTGAAACTCTCCATAACTCATAGCATATATATGCCATTTGCCTTGTATATTTGGGATGTTCAGTTGTGTACACCCTTGGTTGAGACTTGTAATTATGGCCGAACCCTTGTATGCACGAATTTGGCCAATCTTAGGCTTGCGATCCTTGGGCTTTTAGCTATGCACGAGAATCAAATTTTTAGGCACGTCAAACTTTCTTGTTCACCACATGCATGTCTTGAACCGAAACTCCGAGATATTTAGCTTGATTTGTTGCACGATCTGTTATGGATGAAAATCAAACCAAGTCTTCAAGTTATCGCCTTAGCTTCATGTATTTGCCTTCCTGTTGTTTAACCTAAATTAGGCCCATCACGTATGTTTAATTGGACATTTAACCAAAAAATCCTATTTTTATAGAATTTCAGTCAAATATCTTAATTTCCCTTTTTGTATTGGACTGATGCTTCTCACTTCTCGACATAACTGAATTTTTAACTCTCTCTACAAATATGTCGCCTAAGAGATCCCACATCGCTCGAGGTCGTTCAGTGACCCAATCGCCCGAACCGGCACCGTTCAGTTGCACAGGTATAATGTCATCACCTCTTTTATTCACGAATTCAAAATTAATATATCATACTGCATATTGCATCCCCGCTTTGTTCTCCTTGGTGAGGCAATTGGGAAGAGCTGTCACCCTCCTTCGTGGGGGTGGACGCTTCACAAGACATGTTTTGCTTGGTCAAGACATATCTGAATTAACTTGGGGTGATTTCCTGTTGTGCTATATTCCGGAGGGCGGGTATATTGTCGTGTTATTCGTGTGACATTATATCCTGTGCTTCATGTGTATAGTACAGCTTTTAATCGTCTCGCCTAGTTAATAAGCCCCTTTTTTATTTCCCTTTAAAAATTCATCATGAATATATATCTTGTATGATATCCCAGCTTTGCTCTCCTTTGTGAGGTAATTGGGAAGAGCCGCCACCCTCCTTCGTTGGGTTGTGCACTTCACAAGTCGTGTTTTGCTTAGTCAAAACACGTTTTAAGGCAATATTGGGTGATCTTATGTTGTGTCACGTCACGCGGGTTAGGGTATATTATCGCGTCGTTCGCGCGGTAATATACCTTTTCCTTTACGTGTGTGATGTGATTGAGATCGTCTCGCCACTTATAAGGTCGTGACTCTGTTTCACAGCTTGTGAGGCGAGTTTAATGCATATACTGCCTCCACATAAGCATTTATAACTATATCTATTAATCGCATATTGTTTGCTTCAGTTGAATTTCCCTTGAAGGCGCTCAACACTCACGGAGTGGAAGGTCTCTTCAGCAAGGCATATGCCTCCACTGATGAGCCTATCCCCATACTGACGGCTCCTCAATTTTCCCCTGTTGCACCAGAAGAGCTCCCGCAACAAATATGGAAGGGGGAGCGTCACACTTTAAGGCAGCTTATCACGGATGTGCCTTTAGTAAAAGACTCGAGTTCTTCACATCCGTTGAGGAAGCTGGACTACATGTTCGGCAATTCTATGGAAGATCCGGCTGCGGTGTTTCTCAGGGCTGAGCAGTGGCTACATTATGATGATGACAACCACCTATGCCTCCCTCCAATTCCTCGTCATCGCTTGCTGATCGAGCTACGGTGCCAGGCCGTCCCACGTGAGATGTCGTGGTGGTTAACATAGGAGCACGACCGTGTTCATTGTGGCTATATCACCCATGGCATGATTCCTAGATCAAGTGATCGGAATCGGATAACAGGGCTACATCCGGGGGTCCTGGGATTGAGTGACCCCCCTAAAGGTTAGGTCTTTACTGTTGCCAACACCGTGAAGAACCGACTCGTGAGGTTGGGTCGAGAGATAGCGGCAATCATTCACCAATGTTATGGATGGGTCCACTCATCAAATAAGCTTTGGTGGGCTCGCTTGAGCAATTACATTCAGATTGGTTTAATGTTGAGTTGAAGGCGAGTGGTCTACATGAGGTGGTCTGCGCCACTACTTATGGCCTGACGATCAGCGTTCCCTACTTCTTGGCGCTGTTGGAGATTTATAACCCCGACACTAACACATTTCTGACTAAGTATGGAGAGTTGGGGTTGGTGCTACATGAGATGCATAAGGTCTCAGGTCTCCCGATGGGAAATATGATTTATCAAGAATATTATCCTTCCAATCAGGAGCTGCAGCAGTTGAAGTCATGGTCGCCCAATTGCTACAATACTCTTTGGGATCTCACATGTTACTACCAGATAGCCTTGGCAGGTGCCGATCCATTATCGAAGAAGCCGCAACCATAGATAAGTTTGAAGACGTTCGCAGACTACTTGTTCAGGAACCTGAATAGCAGCTCGGGTGAGGCGATATATGGGTTGACACCGTTGACCCCTTCAGAAGTAAATGAGATGATTCGAAAGTCTAACGCCTAGTCCTACACTACAGCCGACGTTGAAGGTGACTTTCCTGCTAGAACCAAATTCCAAACATTTTTGTGGCAAGCGGTGAAGCCGATCTAGCCCATGACGTTGCTTGCCTGCTATCTCGCTATCTGGTTGAAGAAATGCGTGGTGTCGTATCAATCCACGAATGCTTTGCCTCTTGAAGTCCTTTATCCAGCGGTCCTGCTTGCTCATCGAAAAAAATTATCTCTTCTTCCAACGATGATCACAGATATCCATAGAGGGCTTGGTCAGATTGTGAACGTATTCACTCAGGGGGAGGACAAGCCATCAGCTCAGATTCCTCTCACGAAGGTGGAGCTCCCCTACACCTATTTGATGGCATGGTTCATGCTCCATCGGTCAGATATGATGTCGGCCCCCATTTTAGCAGACCTATCCATCCCTTTTTTCCAATTGATAGAGAGCTGTAGGTGGAAAGGATGAGGATTCCCGAAAATTAAGAGGCAACTTCAGAACCAGAAATGTTGGGTTTTCTTGACCTGCCTCCCGTGGTTTTCGGGTCAACATGGTGACTTATTGGTTGATGTGGAGAAGCTAGGGACTTGTTAGACTTCCCTTGATGCTAGTTGTTTTGATTGGTTGATCAATATTTGGCCGGGCTACATGATCTTCCGGGTGCGAAACCATTGTTATATAAAGCCGTACCTATCGTGTCGGTTCGCCCACTAGTTTGGGTATGATCAGATTTATATTAGGAATATGAATCGACAGCTTTGAACTCATGGTGGTTTGATAGATGGGGCTCAGGCATGGCTATGGAGTATACCTGGCTGCACTGGTGCCAGGTTCAGCCTCCTCGGTATTGAGCGCAGATTAAAGCTGACTTTCCTATAATGTCGATGCCTCTTGGTGGAAAACGAGTATGTGCCTGTACGACTGATAACAGAGTTAGCAGTCGAAGAAGCGGCTCAGATTACTACTCGGATGGTATATGATGCTGAGTACCAGAAAAGAAGGGGGGAAAACGTACGGGTCCTTCTGGTCAGGAGAAGCAGGAATAGACTATTTTTCTTCTGGTGAAGAAGTCTCGGAAACCGATATTGCGGGTGGCCGAGAGACCAGAACCGACGGAGATGAAGAGGAGATGAGATCAGGTCTGTCAGATCCTCTCTCCTTAGAATTATTTGAGTTAGCGATAGCTGGTCGAGCTCGCCGATCTAATTTGGCTAAACCTTTGCCGGCTTTGAGGAAGCCAAAGATGAAGGTTTTATTCACTTATCCTAACAAGAAGGTGAAGAGTTGAACTCCCAGGTGGAGCTTCCATGGAGGAGGGAGAAGAAGAAGGGCCCTGCCTCATGCGTCGGACGAGTTCTCAGCCTACGGCTCAAGTCGCTTCGGGCCTAGAGCCACGTTCTAAATTCGTTCATGAGCGAGTCGTCGATCCGGAGGAGGCTCGCCTAGCTAAGCGCAAGAAGCTAGCTTACAAGCGATGAGGTGGGCCTCTAGCTATGGAAACGGGGCCTGCCAGTGACATGCCTATTGGTGGAGAAGGTAATATTTCAAATATTCATGGTTTTTTTATTCTTCCACTTATTAGTTCTTAGACTTAGCAACTACTGTATTTTAGGAGGTCGTGAAGAAGGTGAAGAGGCATACGACCCTATTTCTCCCAGCTTTGATTATTTCGAAGGACCTAACTTCTCACAACAGATGGATGAGGTCATGGCCGAGGAGCCCGCAGATGTGGAAGCGGATACGAATATTGAAGCTGGTACGGGCTCCGGTGTTGGCCCTGATACAACTAGTAGGGTCGAGAATCCAGGTACATCTAACACCAGTCATATATTCTTCAGGTGGCGGGAATTGAATGATTTGGAATTCATACCTCCGCTAATTGTTTCTATGCTTCTTGCTCTCTTAGAAAAATTGCAAAGAGCGGGCACGAGTGCTAAGACTGCGGAACCTGACGCAGCTGCTGAAGGTGAATTTGACTTTCACTTATCATACATTCTTGACTTTTCCTCTTCCTGTTTTAACATTTGGGTTTTCTGCAGGTGTTTCACTGGAGGATCTAGGTAAAGAGGGAACTTTCCGTGATACTACCCTCGGAGAGATGGGTGCACCCTCACTTGATTCGATGCTAGCCCCTCCGGACATTGACAACGGGCTATTTGAAGACATGCTATCTGAACAAGCCCAACGTGAGGCTATCGAACCAATAAGCACAGCTAGTTCACATACCGGTATGATCCTTACTCCCATGTTACACTCGTTCATTTGTCAGTTTTCATTTAACCATGGGAGGGTTCCAATCATAGGACCAGTCGTTAAGACTGATACAACTACTCTTACTGGAAAGTCTGATGAACCTGAGGGTCTCGATTTCTTGCTGTTGGTAGGGATTGTCATCGAGGCTCTATCATCGGCTTTTGAGACATAACTCTCGATTCCTTCAGAGATGCCTGCTATAGCAACTGCTATGACTATTGCGCGGGAGCTACCTGCAACAAAGCCGTGCAGACCAACATGCAAGAAGTGAGCTACGCTTTAACGGCTGCTACACCCGTGGTACTTCCTGCGACTCATGAGGTTGGGCGAACGGAATCGGGTGTGGTGCGTTCGGCTGAAGAAAACTCCGCAAGCATCGGTAAGTTTTCCACTATTTTTGACTTAGAATTATTTCATGTCCCTGGAATATTTATCACTTTTTTCCTTTTTGTAGGATTGTCGCCTCAACTCCGCGATGTGGTTAAGGCTTTGTTGTCGGATGATGATCTGGAGAAGCTCATCCTCTGTTTGGAGATCAGCCACTTCTTCAATTTTACGGGGTCATCGATCGACAAACTTCTGTAGAAGGGGCTCCCTTTCAATCAATTCCGACCATTCCTCAAGCACAAGATAGCCTTGATAGGGGACGCTAGCTTGCTGAATATTGCAGATGCCTTGACTGATGACTTGAAACGGTTGGAGCATGAGTTTGAGAGGCAGCAAGAGCTCCGATCTATTGGTGCTTCTGTTTATGTTGCTGCTCAGATGGAGACCCGCTTACAATCATGGCGTGAAGCTCGAGCATCTGCTGGGCTCAGGATTTAGGCACAAAGAGAGTAGGTCGACCGGATGAAGGAGGTTCTCTCTGAGAGATTGGCCAACCTACGTGAGCTCGATTCTTCCTTAGCTTCTACCGACGCCGAGATAGCAGAACTTAAGCAAAAGCTTGTTGAGGCGGAGGGGTGAAGGGCTACTTTGGAGGTAGCCAGGGCCGGAGAGGAGCATGATAGGCTTGTGATATCCAGCAAGGTGGCGATCTCCGAGGAGAAGTTAGCCAAAACGGAGGAGGAAGCTATGAGGACCTTGTCTGCCTCTGAATAATCATTCAAGGCAGAGCTACAGTGTGAGCTTGAGAAAACTTTGTAGGCTGTCTAAAAATAATAATAGATAGCTGATTCCCCATCAAACACCGATGATGGAAGTTACAATCTGACGACTTCCAGAAGGCTACAATTTGAAGACTTTCACAAAGATTACAAAACGACGATCTTTAGCAACGCTCTGACAGAAAGAGATTACAAATCGACGATCTCTTCAAACCAAGACGTGGAAGTCCTCCCTACGTACCATCTTTAAGACACAACACCAATTTGATTACCTACGCAGCTTCAACCGCTGCAAACAAAGATACAGCTGCTTATGTGAGATGATTGATCTTGATGGCTGCGACAACAACATAACTAATATTATATTAGCAACTATTAGAGGTGTTGATGAACAGTGTAATGATATTCGACACACCAAGGAGCACATAGTTAAATCATGCAAAGAAATCTTAGTGGAGATCGTGACCTGCAGTTGATAAAGCGTTATTGAGATGCCTCAAATGTCACAAATGACCTGAATAAGACCTCCTTTACTGGTCATTGGTGTCATCCATATATAAAGACAGAGAAACCTAAACGCAGCTTCAACAATCAGCTCGAACGCAGCTCTATCGCTGCCCAACGCAGCTCATCATCGTTGCCCAACGCAGCTCTCCATCGCTGCTCAACGCAGCTCATCATCGCTGCCCAATGCAGCTCATCATCGCTGTCGAATGTAAATCTCCATCGCTGCTCAACGCAGCTCATCATCGCTGTCGAACGCAGCTCTCCATCGCTGCTCAACGCAGCTCATCATCGCTGTCCAACGCAGCTCATCATCGCTGTCGAACGCAGCTCTCCATCACTGCTCAACGCAGCTCATCATCGCTATCGAACGCAGCTCCAACCGACGTCGA
Organism: Asparagus officinalis; assembly: GCF_001876935.1. Classification (NCBI taxonomy): domain Eukaryota; kingdom Viridiplantae; phylum Streptophyta; class Magnoliopsida; order Asparagales; family Asparagaceae; genus Asparagus; species Asparagus officinalis. The sequence continues at coordinate 249,044 of NW_017972417.1, read as the reverse complement.
ACGTAGCTCTATACTGCTACCAAACGCACCTTCAAACATCGAAGAACGCAGCTCAATATAGCTGCAGAACGCACCTCCAGATGCTGCGTTCAAACACAGAATTTAGGCCAGAACGCATGTCAAAGTTCTGACCTGTTCAAACACGATCCAGGCAGTTTCGAAAACTGCTCTTCACCCACGATTTGAGGAATGGCTTACGTGGGTTGTTACACCCGATTAATGGGGTAACTAAACCCCTACTTAGGTGCGGATTATGGGGGCAGTTACACCCCTATCCCCCTATAAATATCAACAAACTCAACAGAGTTAGGGGATCTCTTTTTGGATTGCTGAGATCGGATTTTTGATAATCAGATCGAAGGACGAGATATCATTGGAGATCGGATTTTCTGGAGAGGATCTTAGAGAGAGAGTTGGAGAATTAACTCTTTACACAGTCTGGAGAATCAACATCCATTGAGAGATCCAGACGTTAGATACTTGGTTTATTAACCGAATTATTTTCGGTTCAAACAACTCTTTTTATCAGAGTTTGTTACTCATTCTGAATCACAAAACTCGTCAAGAGTTATCAACCAGACAAGATCGTTGTTTCAGTGAGCACAGATATTCGGATCGTCAACGAGAAGCAAACTCGACGCGAGCATTCGAGGGAGGCATCTCATCGCCACCGTGAGGAACCCAGAATTAAACAAAGGAGAGAATCCAGATCATGCTCTTCTCTTTTGTAATCAGGAATTCAAATTGTAATCGAGAGTAGAGAGGGTTGTAATCATTTTTTTTCTAAACAGTTAGAGAGAATAAAATCAAACGCAATTCTTTTATTCATTTTCTTATTGCAAAATTTCCGACAAACAAAAGATGGCGACTCCGCTGGGGACGAGCTTCTCTGACGAGGAAGTGGTGGCGCAATCCGACGTTCACCTCACTGGAATAACCGTCGAAACTCTTGTTGTGGAGTTTGACCAAGCCAAGTACGAGGAGGCTCTTTCCTCTTGATCGCTTAGCCCCAAGGCTAGGCGAGATGCCTGTCAGAACTCTAAAGAGGTTTTAACTGCTGTTGAGACGCCAAAGAAAGCCCTCTCCTTTGGCCAAAGCCTCAAACTTGCTCTGCAAACTGAAGATCCCGCACCCGTTTTGAAAGAAAGCCCTCTCCTTTGGCCAAAGCCTCAAACTTGCTCTGCAAACTGAAGATCCCGCACCCGTTTTGACACGGCGTGTACTGGGTTGCAAGAGGCCTATGACAGAGAAAGGCCCGATCAACGCCGACAGCGCTGCTGCTAAAGCTTTGAAACAAGCCAAGAAAAACGCCGCTCGAAGACAGAGAAGATCCATCTGACGAGCATATCTCTGAGAAAATCAATCCTTGGTCCAACGCAAGGATTGCATTTCCGAAGCTCTACTGAAGCATTGCGTTCATACTCCAGAACGCACACTTCGAGGTAATGAATCCAACTATGAACCTCGGGTGATTCAACTTAAACGTGACCCTCAGTGGTGCGTTGTCCAATCAAAACACAGCCCTGCTAAGGGAAAACAGACGCCTCATGAGTGCGTCCAAACAAAACAAGACCTCGAGGGGTCTGTTTCATCGACTAAACGCAGGCCAAGGCCTGGTGTTTATAAATCACAACGCGACCCTCGCACTTCGCTTCCCGAATACGATGTGGTCCGCCAAGTTAAAAAGAATCGAAGTGGACTCAAGATTCACGTCCACCAAGAACCAGTCTCGCCCCCTCAGAAACAGAGGGTCCTATCTCCGATGAAGAGTCAATCTCAAAACCCCAACTTACGGGAGTTACTCTCTAGAAGAAAACCAATACAACAGGCGAATCATTCCTGCCATTGTGAGAGGATTATTTCAGCAGTCCTCTCCGAGTGCCAATGTTGCGCACCTGAACCCCGACAATCGGTGTTCGACAGATTGGCGGATGTCGTCAGACCTACCAAGAGACGACGCCATCATAAGAAGAAAGATTCTGAAGCCGAATATCCTCAGGTTACCATCAACATGACTAGCAGAGGAAAAGCCTCGTATCCTAGCTCTGATGAATCAGAAAGGAGCCATTCCCCGACTGTTCGAGAAATTTGTGACGAGTTCGAAGGGGTGTATCGGCATACTCGGTCACGGACCGGAGCTATACGACCGGTTAATTATCAAAAGTTAGCCAAAGGGATTACGACGAGTGATGAACATTCAGCAATAGCTGAATCTCAATCTTCAAGCTCTGTTGGAGCACAAAAAGTTTCTGTTTACATGACGGGAAACCCCGAAGACATAGCCAAAAGGGTGGACGAATATCATGTCATGCTACAGGCACAACAGGAGACACTTCTCCAATTAAAGGACATGTTGGCCCAGGTTCTGGCAGAAAAAGGCCAAAAACCTGAATCTTCCCGGAAGACAACATCAAAGGGAAAGCAAAAAGTACACGAACATCCAGATCGTGAGACTCACAACCTGGGATCCTCTTCTGAAGGTGAGAAGGAGGTGGAAAAAGAGCTATATCCTCAGTCAACCAAAGTAGATGAGCTAGAAGCCCGCCTTAATGCAATGACCAACAGAAGCGAGCTTCGCGAGGAAGGAGTGATACGACCTTACCCTGCAGAATGGGATACAGCTCCCTATCCGCCAAAGTTTAAGGCCCCGACGCTACAACCTTTTGACGGTACAGGATCACCAAATCAGCATATCTACTACTTCAAGTCTCAGACTGGAGATGTAGTGTCAAACGTTGCCATTCTGACCCGGCTATTCATCGGTACTCTCAAAGGTGTCGCATTCGAATGGTTTATGAAACTGCCTGCTGGATCTATTCAGAAATGGGTAGATTTGGAAAGGCTTTTCTTGGCCAGGTTCTTTGAAGACGACACAGAGGTCTCAGTCCCGACTCTTCTCACCACTAAGCAGAAAAAGGGAGAATCTATCAAGACCTATGTTGAAAGATTCCGCAGCATGGCATTGCGATGCCCCTTAGGTATGACTCAATCAACCTTGGTTGAAACTTGCAGGCACAACTTGCAGACCCAGCTCCTTGCTCAGATAGGAGTAGCAGAATGTCGCTCCTGGAGACAACTGGTGTCACAAGGAGAGCAAGCTGAAGAAATTGTAGCTCGGATCAAAGCTGAAGAAGAGCCACAACCCAAGCCGCAGCAGCAACGCAATCAGAACAATGCCCAGCGGTCTAAGGGAAAAGAGACTTTAGCAACTGACTACACGCAAGTACCACCGCCTACTAAGCAAGGCAAGACACCCAATCAGCAAAGAGCGCCCAAGCAGTATTCGTTCAAAGAAGAGCATGTGGACACTCTGTTCCAACTACTTCGGAAGAACAATAAATTGCAGCTCCCTGAAATCAGAAAACCAGATGAAGCAGGAAAGGTAGATGACCCCAATTACTGTCGCTATCACAGGTTCTTGGGACATCCTACCAGAAAATGCTATGTGTTCAAGGACATCTTGCAAAATTTGGTGAATGCTAATGTACTTACTCTGAAGCCATCTACTAACCTGATTGCGGTCCAGTTCGGTGACTTCCCTCCTGTAGCTGCTGCAGATGGTGTCATTCCCGTCCATAAAGGGGAAATGCACTTGAAGAACACTGACTTACACAATCAGAAGGACAGGGGGTTGGTACCCCTTACTATTCCAAAGGGAGAGATCATGTGGGTCCATCCTGACCTAATTGAATATCAGCAATGGACAAACACCTCATTCAGGCAAAAAAGAGGCAAGGCTAAGTCATCCAACATGATTAGCCCCTCTGTTAATGAGAATAATGACCATCTCAAACCTCTCACCGACTCAGAAGAAGAGAGGATCGTCCTAGCAGCATACCCAGAAGGTAACCCCGGTACTCAGTCGGGGAAAACTTATTTGAGGAATTATGACCAGAACACTCAAGAAGCTGAAGAACAGCCCTAAGATGCTGGGGGTTCTGTGCCAAAGAAGCCGGTTGATAAAGGGAAGCAAAAAGAGCTCCGGTTCAACAAAAATCTTCACCAAGATCCTGGCGAAACAAATGCCCCTTACCAGTTTAATGTGATGGCACAGTTGGCCAACATACCAGCCAGGATCACCCTTTACGAGCTCTTGAAGTTGTCCAAAGCCACCAGAGAAGCTCTGATTGAAGCTTTGAAGAACACGGAAAGCTTCATTACCCAAGTTACTCCAATGCCCGAAGCTTCTAAAGATCAATCCTGTCTGCAGTGTTTACAAGCAGTCAGAAGCCTGCCCTGCATATCATTCACTCAGGAAGATATGCAAGTGAAACATAAACATGACAGACCCCTGTATTACACAGGATATATCGGGTCATCAGAAATCAGCCGCGTTCAGGTCGACCCAGGCTCGGCACTTAGCATCATGCCATACAGAGTTATGCAAGTTTTAGGGATTCCCTTACATCGGTTGCATGCTACCCAAACCACCATCTTCGGATTCAATGCTAACAGCACTCGGCCTATGGGAAAGATCCACCATCTTCGGATTCAATGCTAACAGCACTCGGCCTATGGGAAAGATTAAGCTCAGATGTCAAATCGAAGATCTTAGATCCGAAGTGGCTTGTTACATTATAGATGCGGACACGTCCTACAATCTGTTATTAGGACGACCATGGATTCATGCAAATCGCGTTGTCCCATCCACATTGCATCAAGTCATGAAGTATGTCAATGATGAAGACGAAGTTCGAACCCTGATTGCGGAGAAATACCCCTTCAAGGGAGTGGAAAATTTCCACACCGATTCAGTCTTCTACTCAGAGTCGCAAGAGGAAGAAGACGTCGACAGTGGTAATGAGGCAGATGTCGAACCAGACCCGGAAGGGAATTGCCCATGGGAGCTGAACTTTATTGTAGTTGGTCCAGTCGAGAACAATAATAATGTACCGAGTGAGGGCGAGTGGTGCATTAATGAAGATTTTATTTTAGCGTACTTGTCGGATGAATCTTTTAAAGTTGGACAACTAGAGAATAATCATAATACAGGTACCAGCTCATGGCATACATTGCGTGCAGAAGCATGCCTCACATTGCCAATTAAGTCATCCTTCACCTCCGATGAAGAAGTAGAAGATGCACAAAAGGCTTTCTTTGAAGTCCTGTCTAAAAAGAAAGGGCAAAAGCCAATCTGTCTCGGTAAAGTTAAACCCACACCACTCCGACGAGGAAGCTCGGAAGAAGATGATGGTGTCCCTCAATTTCATTACCATGAACCCAATGCTATACATTTAATGAAAAGAATGGGATATAACTTTAATGAAAAGCAAGGCTTAAACTTCGGAAGAGGAAGGCGAACACCAATTCGGATGTCTCTCACTCCCGAAGGAAAACCTCCGGATTACTATCAAAAAACCGGAAGAGGCGTAGGTTATGTCACAACTCCGTCAGCTTCGGAAAATGAAATCAGTAACTACATGCGTCACGATCATTCATTTGGAACATCTTCATATGAGTCTGACGTCAGTGTTGGGCCTTTCTTCAAAAGCCTAACTGTGAACATGGTCTCAACTGGCCATCCAGACGAGGGCGCAGGGGGTAATGAAGGATTAATCGAATCAACCGATGACCCTTGGATTAAACACCTCAACATCTTGTGGGATATGTGCTTTGAACAGCGTGAACCACCCACTGAAGATAAAGTGATCCAGGTCAACATGGGAGATGAATCTAACCCCAAGCCTATCTTCATAGCTGAAGACTTATCATCATCCGAAAAAGAAGATCTTATATCTCTCATCCGAGAATATATAGATGTCTTTGCTTGGAATTATGAAGACATGCCTGGTCTTGACCCAAAAGTGGCCATGCATCGTCTCAACATCGATCCGGATGCCAAACCCGTTAAACAATAGCAACGCCGATTTCGTCCAGAGATCATGGAATCAATTGAGTCAGAAGTCAAAAAGCTCATAGACTCAGATTTTGTTAGGGAAGAACAACACCCCGATTGGGTGGCTAACATCGTTCCAGTGCCCAAGAAAAACGGTAAGGTCCGGATATGCATCGACTTTCGCGATCTTAACGCAGCTTGTCCAAAGGATGAATTTCCGCTTCCTATCACCGACGTCATGATCGATAATACCTGTGGATATAAAAGGATGTCTTTCATGGACGGGTTTTCTGGGTACAATCAGATCAAGATGCACCCAGAAAAAGGATGTCTTTCATGGACGGGTTTTCTGGGTACAATCAGATCAAGATGCACCCAGAAGACGAAAAGCATACCGCTTTTAGAACACCACTGGGGGTATATTGCTATACAGTGATGCCATTCGGCCTGAAAAATGCGGGTGTAACTTATCAACGTGCAATGAATGCCATCTTTCACGAGCACCTACGTAAGAAGATCGAATGCTATGTTGACGATATAGCAGTAAAAAGTCAACACAAAGGTGATCATCTTACAGACTTGAAGACAATGTTCGATATCATGCAAGCACATCAATTGAAGACGAACCCGACAAAAATCATTCCTCGGGGTATCAAGTGGAAAATTCCTGGGATTTATCGTTACCTCCAAGGGAATCTCTCTCGACCCGGAAAAAGTGCGTGCTATCCAAGACATGCCACCGCCTAAGAATCTCAAAGAGCTCAGGGGTTTGCAAGGTAGACTGGCCTACATTCGGAGATTCATATCCAATCTTTCAGGACGATGCCAACCCTTCTCTAAGCTCATGAAGAAAGGAGTATCCTTTGTTTGGGATAAAGATTGTCAAAGAGCCTTTGAAGAAATTAAGGAGTATCTTACGCAACCACCGGTGCCCTAAAATCAGGGAAGCCATTCCTGTTATATGTGAGAGCCATGGAACATTCTCTTGGAGCTCTGTTGGCTCAGAACAACGATCAGGGTCAAGAGCAAGCCATCTATTACCTAAGTAGGACTATGATGGGAGCCAAACACCGATACAATCCAGTTGAAAAAGAATGTCTCGCCTTGGTATTCGCAGTTCAAAAGATGCGACATTACCTGGTTGGACAGACAATTCACGTTATCTCTAAGGTGAATCCGTTGAGAGTTTTGATGACAAAACCATCATCTCTAAATTGCCGGCTCGCAAAGTGGGCCATTCTCTTGTCATAATATGATATGCAGTTTATGCCCCAAAAGGCAATCAAGGGTCAAGCGTTGGCAGATTTCTTAGCTGACCGCCCAGTGTCGGGGACATCTAAGTTGTATGAAGAGTTGCCTGATGAAGTCGCTGAAACTTGCGTTACTCAAGAAACCACGCATGTGTGGAAATTATTCTTCGACGGGGCATCTAGAGCAAACCCTCACGGAGCAATCATTGCAGGAGTGGGGGTCGTACTCGTTTCTCCGAACAGTCACGTAATCCCAAGGGGGTTCTCCCTAATCGAACCATGCACCAACAATGTAGCCGAGTATAATGCTTTACTATTAGGAATGCAATTTGCCGAAGAACTTAATGTTCACCACCTCGAAGCTTACGGTGACTCTCAGCTCATTGTTAACCAAGTCCGAGGGGAATACGAAGTGCGGCATGAGGATCTTATCCCGTATCATATCGTAGTGCTAACAAGTCCGAGGGGAATACGAAGTGCGGCATGAGGATCTTATCCCGTATCATATCGTAGTGCTAAAGCAAGCTGAGAAGTTTAAAGGTTTCTTTATCGGTCTTATCCCGTATCATATCGTAGTGCTAAAGCAAGCTGAGAAGTTTAAAGGTTTCTTTATCGGATATATCCCACAAACTCAGAATGCTTACGCAGACGCTTTAGCCTCACTGGCAACTTCATTAGCATTACCTCCAGGGGCTGAAACTACAATCTTGGTTACAGGACGCGAGTTATACTGCTTCAAAATTCCCATGGAGGAAAGCTCCGAGGAGACGTTGATAGGGGAAGTCTGTACAGCCTCGATGGAGTTTGAAGCTAGAGATTGGCGATTCCCGTATATCGACTATGCCATATACGGAATATTGCCTGATGACCCTAAGGAAGCGGCCACTATCAAACGAAAGGCCCTCCAGTTCTATTATGATGCGGTTTCTCGAACCCTATATCGTAAATCACACGACGGAGTTTTGCTTCGATGTCTCTCTCGAAAGGAAGCGAATGGGGCCCTTAAGGAAGCTCACGACGGAATGTGCGGGGCTCATCAGCCCGGAGCTAAATTAGGAGATCGTCTTCGACGAATTGGCTATTATTGGCCAAAGATATTTTCAGACGCAGTCGACTATGCTAAACGCTGTCACGCATGCCAAATTCATGGAGATTTCATCCATCAAGCACCAAGTAATTTACATCCTACATCTGCAACTTGGCCATTTGAGATGTGGGGCATGGATATTGTGGGACCAATTTCTCCTCTGACTTCCAAAGGATACCGGTTCATTCTGGCCGTGACCGACTATTTCTCCAAATGGGCAGAAGCAATCCCGTTGAAAGAAGTCAAGACTTTGAATGTGATCAAGTTTATTAAACATCACGTTGTCTATCGCTTTGAAGTCCCGAGACGAATAGTTCACGACAACGGAACACAATTCGTTAGCTTTGGATTTCAGAGATTCTGTGATAAATTTCGCATCCAAAGTGTCGCATCTATGGCGTACTATCCGCCAGCAAATGGTCTTGTGGAAGCTTTCAATAAAACCATAGTAAAGCTTCTCAAAAAGTTTGTTTCCAAAAGCCAACGTGATTGGGACGAAAGACTTGGCGAGTGTTTGTGGGCCTACCGAACAACAGTGAGGACCTCTACCAGAGCTACGCCATTCTCCTTAGTATACGGCTGTGAAGCTGTATTACCACTTGAGATTCTGATCTCGTCTCTAAGAGTCGCGGTCACAACTGGACTGACAGATGAAGAAAAACACCAACGACGCTTGCAGGAACTCGAAGCTTTAGACGACAAGAGACTCCAAGCTCAACAACAGATTGAACTATATCAAGCTCGTATTTCTAAAGCCTACAACAAAAAGGTTAAGGAACGGATTTTCAAAAAGGGCGATCTGGTTTTGGTCAATCGACGACCCATGGTGATGACTCATAAAACTAAAGGGAAGTTTAACCCTAAATGGGAAGGGCCTTTTGTCGTTGAGACAATCTATTCCAACGGAGCTTACCGTCTCATCAATAAGAAAGGCGACAGACTTATGATGCCAATTAATGGGAAGTTTCTTAAGAAATATTACCCGTAAGCTGCAAGTCTCTTGAGTTCAGCTGGGGGTTGCTTATCAAATGTTCGTTTGAGTAAAGAAGTTCTCCTACTTTGTATGTCGTCAAGTTAACACTACACCTCTGACGATTTAAGTTATTGAGAATCATTATAATAAAAGAATTTTCTAAAGTCTTTCAGATAGCTATCAGCATAATCTGTTTGGTGAAAAAGTCCCAATTTTGACTGCGTTCAGTCCTCTTGAACGCAAGTCCTATGGCTACGTTCAAAACAAGTCCTTTGACTGCGTTCAGTCCTCTTGGACGCAAGTCTTTTGACTGCGTTCAGTCCTCTTGGACGCAAGTCCTATGACTGCGTTCAAAACAAGTCTACAGCTGCGTTTCAAGTCCTACAGTTGCAGAACCTGACACTGCGTTCGCACCAACGAACGCACAACATGATCATTTCAACTTCCAGAAGATGTCCTCAATGGGCCTGCGTTCAGATCATACGAACACAAAGGAATAATTTGCAGAAGTTCCAACACCACAACAAGACTGCAACATCCCAGACAAACACAGAAAAATGCAAGAAAAACAGCAGCAGTTCATTTCATGCAGATAATAAGTGTTTGAGGAAGTACCAAAAAGTTATTACAGACTAAAAAATTATTTAATAAAAAAGTGGGGTTTCCGAAGGGAAAAGGATGCCAGGCGGGCTTTGGCTTGAGCTATACATGCAGCATGCTTGGCTCGGATCTCTGCTTCAGCTCTCCCCCTTAATTCTTCAGCAGTGACAGCAGCAGCACCAGCTTCTGATCGCAAAGCCTGAAGAGCCTCCCCTATCTCAGGCTTCAAGTCAGCGCTCTGCAGCTTCTCTAGGGTTTCCACAGTACGTCTGAACAAGTGAACCTTCTTGGCGCAGTGATCAGTCCAGCTGCGATTGAGGCATTCCAGCAAGTCCATCACATCAAAGAACGAATCCCGAAAATCTGAAAATGGGGCCCATCCTTGTTCAGAGATGAGGTATGCTTGCTTCACCATGTTCTCCAGGAGCTCTGTGAGGAAGTGCACACTCTCGAAGTCTGGGGTAAAAACTTTACCAGGAGGGACCATAGCAAGGGGTGTAATCAGAGGGGCGTCCTCTTGGAGCACTCCTTCTCCTTCATCGTCAGAAACGATAATAGGTTCAACAGCAGAAGTCCCACCTGTTAACAAAGCCAGCACAAATTCAGTAAATCTTTTGGGCAACTGAATTCGAACGCAGGAGTTCAGACAAACACAAAAAGTTCTGTTTTACGTTCAAAATCTAAACAGTTCTTATCAATAAACACAGGAACTTTTCCACGTGTTCAACAGGAGGGTTTGATTCTTGTTTACAACAATGGACACAGAAAGTTCTTTCAGGATCCAAAGTCAAGAAGATGAACAGTTTTCATCAAGAGACATTGAAATTCTTTTCACATTCAAGATTGAAGAGATGAATTATATTCGTCATCGTCAACCAGAACTCATCTAAGGAATTTCAAGAAAATCAATCAAAGAAAAATGCTTAAGACAACGAGGATTACCTCGATGACCAGACGTCGGAGGCGTCGACGGCGGTCCGGAGGCGGATTCAGAAGCACCCTTCAACGGCGGAAGAATGTCCGCCATCTGTTCGTGAGATCTCTTGGGAGCCATGGCCAGACGACGAAATCTTGGAAGAATTAACGAGAAGATTGTTCAAACATGTTCAACCTCAACCTCCTCCTCAGCTATATGACGTCGAGCAGCTTCATACTTATTGAGTTCTTCGGCTCGAATATCCTCAAAAGTAGATGCAATCTGCGCTTGGATATCAGCACGACCCAAACCCTCCAAGAATCTGAGTTGTCCCTCTAGACGTGAGATAGCTTTGGAGCAGCGCTGAACAACGCCGACATTACCTACGAGCTTGAGGTTGTTCAAACTGTTCGTGAGCATGGGCTTGAAGGTATCAAAGGTATCTCGTCCGACTAGCACAACCTCAATTATTTTCTTGGTAAGCCCTCCCAAGTAGTCAAGGGAAATCTTGACAAAATCTGGTACGTCTGCGGGGCTCAAAATAGCAATAGACGCCGGTACAGAAACTTCTGAACACGCGAAGCCAAGCAAAAGACCAGCAGGCGATTTTGGTGTAGTAGCTTAGGAAGGAGTACCAATATCCAGCTGAGATGGACTCGATTGCAAGGCCATCAGTTCCCCCATTTGAGATGACCTTGGCACGTCTACAACTTCCGTAGAGGCTAAAGAAATCGTCAATAAAGTCGTTGGTGGGAGGACCGTCGTCGAGGTCTCCAAGCGAGGTGGCTCTGACACTTGAGCCGGCGCTAGCATAAGCTGTTGCGTCGAAGGAGGGGTGACAGTACTTGCCTCATGTATCATAGGATCTGCATGAGAAAATCGTTTAAATACAGATTAAAGATTAGTCGCAAGCCGAAATAAACGACACTTACCAGTGAGAGGTAGAGGAATGTAGGCTGACGCTTTGTCGGAAAAAGATGGTGGTGGAATATCCCAGTCATCGGGATCATCGCTGTCATCACCCAGGTTGTCATTGCTCCCTTCATTCCCGCACTGGTCGCCTTCATCATCTGTGGCATCTGCACCTTCGCTGTGATCCATAGGTTCCTCTTCGCCTACAGGGGGAAATGCTGGCGCATCTTCGGCGACAGTAGGCTTTGCTATGATTCCAGTGGTAGGACTAGGCTGTGAGTCGCCTACAATCGGTAATAACACAGAAGCGGAAGGAGACTTATCTGTTGCTAAGCCTTGCGGGGCAGCCTCTAGAAGTTCCTGGGCAGGAGCTATGTCTTCTGCAACATGAGAGGCAGTGGAGGTAGTATCATGAAGCGTGTCTTTAGGGACAAACTCTGCACCCCCTGCAAAAGATTCATCTCCACGCTCTTCTTCATACAATGAATGAGCAGAAGAATCATGGCCTCCTAAAGCAGGACCAACTGTGAGGAGACCAGGCTGAGGCGAGAGTTCCATAGCAGTCGATTCTTGTTCTTCATCTTCGGTGCACCATGCTTGAGCATCCGACATAAGTTTGGAAGCCGGGGGTCCGAGCGTTAACTTCCGACGGGCTCTCTTGTCATACTCTGCTTCATCGACTGACCCCAGCTTTCTTTTTCCACTGGCACTCTGACTTCGAGTCAAGACTCTTGAAGGTTCCACTTCGCGAGTATCCGGCATCCTGATCTCTTCCGGAACTCGCTCCGGTGATTGCTGCCGTTCATCCTCTGGAATTAACTTCTCATAGGACAAGTATTCATTAGCTCCTCGGGCGCGAAACTTTTTAGCGCTCCTCTTCGAAGCATATGTTGCCGTTCGTCCTCTGGAATCGACTTCTCATACGATAAATATTCGCTAGCACCACGGGCGCGGAACCTTTTGGCACTCTTCTTTGAGGCGTACCATTTGCGGATGGCTTTCAAGCAAGAGGTATTCATGTTGTAAGCTGAAATTTGAGAGGCAGCTTAGTACCACGTGCAAAAACTCAAAGAAGTACGAGCATTGGGCGTCTTATGTGGCAGCCAGAATTTTGCTCCGATACAACCAGCTACTGAGTAGTACCAAGCTCTTGCTCCTTCATACACATTACCTGTGTACGCAAGAGTAGGGTTTGGGTTCCTAACATAGAGCTGATCATAGCCAAATTGCCGAGAAAAACGATAAGGCTGATATGGTTCAATAAAGCATTTCCTCCCTTGTCGAAAAATAAGATAGCCCGGACGAATGTTTATGAGCCACCAAAAGGCACCCCTGCTAAGCATGGTGAAAGAATTCGGTCCCGGAGTGTCTTGATGAAGTTCTCCATACGCGCCGCCCTCGAAAGCAGGAAACTTGCAAGCAATCTCGTAATTATAATCCCGTCTCAATATTTCACGGAATCTAACTTGATACCAACCGGCCCATTCAGAGGTTTCTAATTGCTGAACAAGAGGAGTGGAAGTGCCACTTGATTCAGGAGTCGTCATTATCGGAGGGCAATGCAACACAAACCAAGACACCAAATAAATGTATGGCATCGGTACTCGAGGGGTTGGGGTCTGAATGATAGTCTTCCCGTCGGAATCCACCTTCTTGACAGCAACAAATTCGGAAGATAGTTCCCGCAAACCACTTTGTAAGCAGCACACCATGGCTGAAAGAAGATTCAAGGGTCGTCCATAAGCCAATAGAACAGCGGGGTATAAGACCTCTACGGTAATAGCATCCACCGGTCTTGTGGGTACCACACAACGCTTCAACCAGAGAGTCAGAAAACCAGCAAACAAAACCATGTCAGAGATAGGGACTTCTGCCTGGTAGTGGAAGCTTTCAAACGTGGTAATGACACATCAATTCCCAGTAAGTGTCGTAGATTTCGGGAGCACCATTTTTCAGGATCTCTAATTCCCTGCTTCCGGGAACAAACTCCTCATAAGGCAACTCTCCAAAAGACAGTCCAGAAATTTCAAACATTTCGTGGAGAGCGAAGCCTAGTTCACCAACTGGGGTGAAAAGGTGCCGGTGTGAGGGTTGTAGAATTCTAGCATAGCGAAGAGTCCGCTGTAATTCGGAGGAATGCCATATCGAGTGGCCATTATTGGAACTCTCAAATCCGAAATTCTCAAAGGTTCTTCTAGTTCCTCAAAGACAAAATTTACCATCCGGGCCCACCAGTCCGCATCACTGGAGTGAACCCAAGTAGGGGCCCTAAAATCTCGAGCAGGGAACTCTCCTTTGACAGAAATAAATGTTCTAATGAACACCTCCGCCAATTTAGCAGGCTCTCCGACAAGATGCTCTTTTTGGAATAAACCTGGCTTCAAAGCCAGAAAATTATTGAAACCAGCCGGATGTGTGCCCCGATGAGTGATGTGCCCCGTGGCAACACCTCCTTGGTCCTGAACGAGTTCCCAATTCATCGACCGCGGAATGGAAGCGCACTGATAATAAGAAATTGGCCACATCCGCTCCAAATTGGGAAGGAAAAGACGACGGTTGTTGACGACTTTCAGCCATTTGTAATTTCCCTCGGACATCCGCTTGGGATCCATTTTTATAGAATCCCCGAATAGGAAGGATGGATTATTTAAAATCTCCCGCTCTGCGGTTTCAAATTTGGCATTCGTAACCAAAGACCTGAGAGTCTCAGGAAAAGCCTGAGCGATAAGTTTCGCCCGCTCTTTGTGGATATCTTGGAATATTAGATACTCGAAGGCAAAACTGAAGATTGTGTTCTTCATCGCACCTCCCGCATGACCAAAGTAATAGTTGAAGGAAAGAGGCTCGCTGGAGTAGCATACTGCAAATAGAAATGTTAGTCAGAAGAAGTCTCAGACCTACGTCCAGATCATTTAATGCAGAGCCTTAACCTGCATCTAAATTTTTGAACGCAAGGTTTAGACCTGCGTTCGAATTCTTGAACGCGGAGCCTTAACCTGCATCTAAATTTTTGAACGCAAGGTTTGGACCTGCGTTCGAATTCTTGAACGCGGGGTCTTAACCTGCATCTAATTTTGAACGCAAGGTTTAGATCTGCGTTCAGATTCTCGAACGCGGGGTCTCAACCTACCTCCAAGATTTTAAACGCAGGGTCTAAACTTGCGTAGAAATTTTTATGAACGATGGAGCTGGCCATGCGTTTTCTTGAAAATTGGTTACCAGCCCAGAATTATCTAACGATGGAGCTGGCCATGCGTTTTCTTGAAAATTGGTTACCAGCCCAGAATTATCTCTTGAGCTTAAATACAGATCGTCAACCAGGGGTCAAGGACGTGAGATCTATCAAACCAACTTCCAATGGTTCAATCTTACCATTAGTGGAAGAAACCAGCGACGAAGGCGTGGGGATTCGATCGTCCCCAGAGGTTCTAGCTGAAGAAGCACCCTGAGCTTCGGCGATCTTTGATTTTGAGGCCATTTTCTTCTTAGGTCCCATGGCAACCGTAGCGAGGAAGACGAAAATGGGCGAAGTATTTAGGAACGGATCCTTTCCTCCGTTGAAGCGCTGGAGAATATGAACAGGAGCCCTGTTTAGAAATCGAGTAAAAAGGGGGAAAAGTCGAATGACCTTTTGATTTGACTTCAATAACCCATTTATATACAGCTGTAGCTATCAAATCGAAGCGGGATTTTAGGCAAAATCTCACCCGAAACGTGATTCTCGCGTTTTCAAAAAGAGAGGTTTCAACTTCCGAACGCACCTTCATGTTTCAACAGTCGAACGCATGATTTGGACATGCGTTCTGATGATCAACCTTAGCCAATTACACAAATGACCCTTTCAAGGGGTTAATATTCCAAGTAATGGCGATATGATCAGGAGAGAAGATAAATCCCTCTGAGGACCGTCTTCCTGACTAAGCTGGGGATAAAGTCCTTCTTATACAGGCTTGTGGTTCTCTCCATCTATGACGTCAGATCTGTCTTAAGCCCAAAAATGCCCAACTCCCCTGAAGATGACGAAACTAGTCAAACAAGCTAAAACCCAAGTCATTACGGATGAACCAAAAGAGAATGAAGAAGTCAACGAAGATGCTCTACTCCATCTGCGATAAGATACGTTTAATCAACAAGATTTTTGGGTTCCAAAGTATTTCGAAAATTCGTCCCAGTCAACCGCGAACTTTTAAAAACTTTGGAGGGGGTTCTGTAGGCTGTCTAAAAATAATAATAGATAGCTGATTCCCCATCAAACGCCGATAATGGAAGTTACAATCTGACGACTTTCAGAAGGCTACAATTTGAAGACTTTCACAAAGATTACAAAACGACGATCTTTAGCAATGCTCTGACAGAAAGAGATTACAAATCGACGATCTCTTCAAACCAAGACGTGGAAGTCCTCCCTACGTACCATCTTCAAGACACAACACCAATTTGATTACATACGCAGCTTCAACCGCTGCAAACAAAGATACAGCTGCTTATGTGAGATGATTGATCTTGATGGCTGCGACAACAACATAACTAATATTATATTAGCAACTATTAGAGGTGTTGATGAATAGTGTAATGATATTCGACACACCGAGGAGCACATAGTTAAATCATGCAAAGAAATCTTAGTGGAGATCGTGACCTGCAGTTGATAAAGCGTTATTGAGATGCCTCAAATATCACAAATGGCCTGAATAAGACCTCCTTTACTAGTCATTGGTGTCATCCATATATAAAGACAGAGAAACCTGAATGCAGCTTCAACAATCAGCTCGAACGCAGCTCCATCGCTGCCTAACGCAGCTCATCATCGCTGCCCAACGCAGCTCTCCATCGCTGCTCAACGCAGCTCATCATCGCTGTCGAACGCAGCTCTCCATCGCTGCTCAACGCAGCTCATCATCACAGCCCAACGCAGCTTATCATCGCTGTCGAACGCAGCTCTCCATCGCTGCTCAACACAGCTCATCATCGCTGTCGAACGCAGCTCCAACCGACGTCGAACGTAGCTCTATACTGCTGCCAAACGCACCTTCAAACATCGAAGAACGCAGCTCAATATAGCTGCAGAACGCACCTCCAGATGCTGCGTTCAAACACAGAATTTAGGCCAGAACGCATGTCAAAGTTCTGACCTGTTCAAACACGATCCAGGCAGTTTCGAAAACCGCTCTTCACCCACGATTTGAGGAGTGGCTTAAGTGGGTTGTTACACCCGATTAATGGGGTAACTAAACCCCTACTTAGGTGCGGATTATGGGGGCAGTTACACCCCTATCCCCCTATAAATATCAACAAACTCAACAGAGTTAGGAGATCTCTTTTTAGATTGCTGAGATCGGATTTTTGATAATCTGATCGAAGGACGAGATATCATTGGAGATCGGATTTTCTGGAGAGGATCTTAGAGAGAGAGTTGGAGAATTAACTCTTTACACAGTCTGGGGAATCAACATCCATTGAGAGATCCATACGTTAGATACTTGGTTTATTAACCGAATTATTTTTGGTTCAAACAACTCTTTTTATCAGAGTTTGTTACTCGTTCTGAATCACAAAACTCGTCAAGAGTTATCAACCAGACAAGATCGTTGTTCCAGTGAGCACAGATATTCGGATCGTCAACGAGAAGCAAACTCGACGCGAGCATTCGAGGGAGGCATCTCATCGCCACCGTGAGGAACCCAGAATTAAACAAAGGAGAGAATCCAGATCTTTCTCTTCTCTTTTGTAATCAGGAATTCAAATTGTAATCGAGAGTAGAGAGGGTTGTAATCATTCTTTTTCTAAACAGTTAGAGAGAATAAAGTCAAACACAATTCTTTCATTCATTTTCTTATTGCAAAATTTCCGACAAACAAACTTATGCTGAAGAATTGTCCAAATTAGAGCAACAAATCCCTAGTCATAAGCTTGATGTAGAGTGACTGCAAAACTATTGTATCTGAATACTTGATTTTATTAATGATATTTTTTTTTGTTCAGTATACTTTCATTCTTATTATGATTTCTCATCCTGTTTAGAATAATTAACCATAATACTTAAAGGATTTATGTTAAATCCACAGTCATTAACGGATTTGATGTGCCTTTACCGATTACCGTTTGAGTCGGGATAGCATGTGAATTGTCTAAGTCCGTTCACATGTAACGTTGCGCTAACGGAACAAACTCCCTTAGACTTAGTGCTACGAGTCTGAATACGTAGACTTGGTCATTTTTACGGGAACGGACCATCCGGCAGCATGTGTTAGATGCCGACTTATCTCTATTTAGGGATCGAGATAACATCCCCTTGAAGTGAATCCTGGCGTTCTTTTCGTGGAGAAGGTTAACCAGCAACGCGTGTTAGACATTAACTTATCTCTACTTAGGATTCGAGATAAAATTTCCCATGCATGTAAGGCATGAATTATGGCATTATTAATAACGGCCTACCACGATATCGAATACATGGGCTTTTGTCCTTTTTACAGTAAAAGACTAACCGGCAATGCGTGTTAGGCATTAACTTATCCCTACTCAGCCTTCGGGATAAAATTCCTCATGCATATAGGTCATGGATTATGACATTATTAGTAACGGCCTATCACGATATCGAATACATGGGCTTTTGTCCTTTTTACGATAAAAGACTAACCGACAATACGTGTTAAGCATTGAATTATCCCTACTCAGGCTTCGGGATAAAATTCCCCATGCGTATAAGGCATGGATTATAGCGTTATTAATAACGTCCTGCCATGATATCGAATACGTGGGCTCTTGTCCTTTTTACAGCAAAAGACTAACCGGCAACGCGTGTTAGACATTGACTTATCCCTACTCAAGCTTCAGGATAAAATTCCTCATGCGTATAAGGCATGGATTATGGCGTTATTAATAATGGCCTTCCACGATGTCGAATACGTAGGCTCTTGTCCTTTTTACAGCAAAAGACTAACCGGCAACGTGTAATAGGCATTGACTTATCCCTACTCAGGCTTCAGGATAAAATTCCCCATACGTATAAGGTATGGATTATTGGTGTTAGAATGTGGTGTCTTCTCTTGGGGCAAAGACGAACCTGACACTGGAGAGGAAAAATTATATATTTTATCTCTGGTTGCAAAAGAAACTCAAAGTGGGATCTCCACTCGGAGAATCGAAAAGATTCAGATAACCCTAACTTTTATAGGATTGGTTATCTGACTTGAATATAAGTTTTCTCGTTTATCGAGATAAAATGCCGACTTCATCCCTAACTTTTATAGGATTGACTGAAGTGAAAATGATGGGAGTTTTTCGTTTATCGAAAAAGATTCCCGGTTTTGGATGTAACTATTTGATGGTTTTGACTAAGAAGAGACATTAAGACGACCCTAACTTTTATCGGTTTGGTCGTATAATTTGGGTGGAGACCTTTCATTTATCAAAAGGGAAGTCCGATTTGAAAGTGGATCTCTCGTTCGTTGGAGGAATCGAGAGGGGAATTTGGCTTTGGTCCTAACAGTAGGAAGGTTTGACTGAAAGAGGAATTTGAGATGACCCTAACTTTTATAAGTTTGATCACTCAATTTGTGGACCTCTTATTCATTGAAGGAATCAAGAGGGGGCTTTGGTTGTGGTCTTTGTTAGACCCTAGAGGGGGGGGGGGGGGAATTAGGGTCTTATGCTAATCTAATCTGATTTTTTGCCAATTAAAACTTATTAATAAATTATTCTTACAAGATAGATATACAATATATAATGAGCAAGAATATACAATATGAACAAAGAGATATATCCTAGCAAAGAGGTATATGATAAAATATATGCAAGGATATATAAATTAACACAATGATAAACAATCTAAACTAAAGATACAATTATGATAGGACAATATAAATAATACAAACACACAATATAATCACGGAGTTCGGACCTTCCGTCCTACGTCTCCGCTCCCCACTCCCGAGGAGAAATCAACTATCACAACGAGGTTTTCTACGCTAACTCAAATAACGTTTACACCACACAATATCGGTTTTCAACGCTCACCAATCGACAATCACAATCTCACAATTTAACTACACTCCACACGCTCTAAGTATTGGTTTCTCCGTGTCCTTTCTTAAGTGCTCGGATACAACCTCTCCTTAGGCTCGTTAACTGACGCCACTCATCTTGGAAACAACCCCATCTCTCACCACACACTCCTCTCGGTGTACTAGTGTAATACAAAGTGAATCTCACAATTAAAGCTCACAAATCAAATAATTGTTCTCTAAACAATGTGAGAACTCAATTAAGCATAACTCTTAGTCACAAACCCACAACCCCAAATTATACTATGAATGTAAATACAATAAGCTCAATAGGTTGTGTGTGAACAAAGAGATAAATTAAAACAAATCTAAACTCAATTTAATCTAGCAAAATAAATATGACAAGTTAAGCATAAATAAGCTAGATAAAGAGTTTAAGAAAACTTCTCTAAAACAAGACTGGAGGGATGTAGATTGAAACTCAAACAAGATTGATGATCTCCTCAAACTCTTGTGAAATTCTCTTCACAAACAAACTCTTAAACACTCTTTTAAACAAACACAAAATAAACTTAAACCCTTGTTAAACTCTTTTAAAACATCTCTTGGTAGTAGAAAATAGTTATGGAAAAAGGGTATATATAGGGAAGAAGAAAACAACCCAAAAAACCACTAAAAATAAAAATCAGCAAGTTACCGTTACTGTGCATCGGTAACTTCGACGGTCGACCGTGATGGTCGACCGCGAGAAGAAAAACTACAAAACTGGTCTCTGGACTGCTGACGGTCGATCGTGGCGGTTGACCATACTGTAGCACGGTCGACCGTGGCGGTCGACCGCACTTTTCCAGATTTTGACAAATGCTGGAATTTTCTGTATCTGACTTTGTAAAATCAATTAAAAATTATAAATCAACTCCAAAAATCATGAAATTGCTAAAAACTACTGAAAAATAGATATACAGTTTCTAAAAAAAACTGCTGAAAACATATTTATTTAAATTCAATTGAAAATAACAAAACAACTCTAAAATTAGTAAAAATTGGGAAAATGTTTTTATATATGATGATAAATATGTTAACAAAGAAATTTTTCAAATCGAATTTCCCAATTGTGAAAACGCATCTGTTTTACAAAAACATGCACGAACATGAGCTTATTTAAAATTTGATTTTGTAAATTCAAATAAACATAACAAATTAATTCCAAAATTGATAAAACTTTGGAAAACATTTATAAATATGAAATTGAACATGTTAGAAAAATAATTTCTCAAATTAAATTTCTTATTTGTGAAAACTCATGTATTTTACAAGTGTATCCAAAACATGAAAATGTGATATACATAAAATTTGATGTTTTGACATAAACAATGTTTTGAAACCCTATGAAATGATTTTATAAACTTAATAAAATATGTATAGAGTGATTGTTAAGTCCATAAACTAAAACTTATGTATATATATATATATATATATATATATATATAAAAACCAAATACGTGTGTGTATATATGATTGAGCTTAAAGTACTAACACACATAATATATATATAAAAACCAAATACGTGTGTGTATATATGATTGAGCTTAAAGTACTAACACACATAATATAAAACTTAAACTAAATATACTCAAGCTTGATTGGTCTTCGATGTAGCTCAACTTGGTACTCTTGCGGATGAAGTTAGAACTTGGATCTTTAATTTGAATTGTATAGGCTTCACTCCATAATTTCGCCAACCTCTATTTGATATGATCGTGAATGCTCGATTCCATCCATCCTCCAACATGTTGTTTGTCTATAATAAATAGAATTATACAAACACTAGACAAACAATATTAGAAGTAAATTATTTGTTAAACATCATCAAAACAAGAAGGCCAACAGTCTTAACTGTAGGAAAGTTTGACCGAGCTGAATCAATGGGAGTGAGAGTGCAAATCACAGTGGAAGTGTTGATTTGTAAAAGTCACTCAGCAAAATTTTTTAATGTTAAGTGATAAGAATTTAACATGAAAGGGGTTTTCCACTTGCCATGAATTGACAGCTAAACTTTGAGAATACTGCATTAGGACTTAACCTTGGGAGTGTTAAGTGTGCAAATGCAATGGGAGTTTGAACAGATTTGACCGAAAGAACTCTGATGGGCTCATCGTCAATTGATCTGATCAATGAGGAACAGAGGGAGTTTCGTGAGGAAAGATTGACCGAATGAGATCATCAAATTTCATATCAGCGAAAGAGTGCTCGGAAGGTCACAGTGGGGGTATCAATCACTTTGGAAATGATTAAGTAGCCACATTGGGAGGTTCTTAATCACTTCTTATTTATGATTAAGGATGAATTTTTCAGATGACGGGTCTTCATCTTGAACAATCAGTTGATCTCGGGTTATCCTTAAGAATACCCTATACGATATTCTCCAGGAACTTCCCGTTTAATAATTTATCCTGAGCGTACTAAGGATAATACTTTTTTCAGAAACTTCCCATTTATTAGCATCATGATCTTGTCATCATCTTGGATGATTAAGCGATATGCACTGTTTGAGTAGACTGTCTCTATCACAAACAGTCCTTCCCATTTGGGTTGAAACTTGCCTTTCTTCTTAGAGTTGAGTATCATTGGCTGCCGGATGGTGAGAACCAAGTTCGCTTCCTTGAAGTTTTGTTGCTTGACTTTTTTGTCAAAAACACAAGAAATTCTGGCTTGGTAAAATTTGATTTGTTGCTGAGCTTCCAAACGCCTTTCGTCCAACATCTCAAGTTCTTCGAGACATTTCTGATGTTGTTCCTCCATTGTTATCTCTGTTACGAGAGAAATACGAATGGATGGAATTTGAATTTTCAAGGGAAGAACAGCTTCGTATCCATACACTAGTGAGTACGGAGTTACCTTGGTAGGCATGCGGACTGTGGTGCGATAGGCTCAAAAGGCTTCGCCGAGTTTGTCATCCCAGTCTCGCTTGTTGGTTCTCACGAGCTTTGACAAAACCTTTATGATTGTCTTGTTGAACGCCTCAGCCAAAGTCTCGCTTGTTGGTTCTCACGAGCTTTGACAAAACCTTTATGATTGTCTTGTTGAACGCCTCAGCCAATCCATTTGTCGTAGGATTATATGTCGTCTGACAAAACCTTTATGATTGTCTTGTTGAACGCCTCAGCCAATCCATTTGTCGTAGGATTATATGTCGTCCAAGAGACATCTTCAATTCTGAACTTCCCGCAAAATTTGATGAAAGCGTTGCTCACAAACTGAGGGTTGTTGTCGTGTACGATTCGTCTTAGAAATCCATATCGGTAGATGATATGGTGTTTAATAATGTCATGTACGATTCGTCTTGGAAATCCATATCGGTAGATGATATGGTGTTTGATAAACTTGACAACATCGCTTGTCTTTACTTCTTTGAGTGAAACTGCTTCAGCCCACTTTGAGAAATAATCGGTGATTGATAAAATGAAACGGTCATCTTTAACTGATGGTGGGAAAAAAGGACCAACGATATCCATTCTCCAAGTCTCACTATGAAGTAGTCGAAGGGTGCAGGTGCTCCGGGGATTGATGCATGTAATATGCGTGTATTTGACATGTATGGCACCGCCGAGCGTAGTCGACCGCGTCCCTGACCATAGTCGGCCAATAATACCTTATTCTTCTGAGTCGATCATAGAGTTTGGGATCGGGTTGATGTGCATCACAGGTTCCATCATGAGCTTGATTGAGAGCCTCTTCTGCCTCTTTGGTTGAGAGGCATCAGAGTAGTAACCCATCATATGCGCGATGATATAACATCTAGGTTGTTGAGTTGTAATAGAATCTCGGTGCTCTTCTTCGAACCGAGTCCCTTTCTTTTATGTCTTGTGGTAAAATACCATGCACAACGTAGTCAATTATGGGAAATCTCTAATATCGAGGCTCGAGATCGATCCTAGCCGTATATGCTTCCTTAATGTCTAAGGCACAATCCGGCACAAATAATTGGTGAGTTCTGACAGTGACCCATTGTTCTGTGTCAGGAGGCTGTGCCAGAGATACCGTTAATACCGCCAGCGCATCTGCATATGCATTCTAGAGATGCAGAATGTATTTGATAAAGAATTCTTTGAAAGAACCTGCTATCTCGATGGCCGCCTTATAGTATGGTACTAAGTCTTGATTCCTAACTTCATACTCTCCTCGAATTTGGTTGACTATCAGTTGAGAATCACCAAAAGCTTCGAGATATTTGACCTCCAGTTCTTTGGGGAAACTGAGCCTAATAAGTAGCGCGTTGTATTCGGCTACATTATTGGAACAAGATTCAGTGAGTGAATAGGCCGAGGCATCACATGTTTCTCCGAGGAAACTAAAATGATCCTAACTCCTGAGGAAATTTTAGAACATCCGGGAGCGCTTGCCATATTGGTCGCTTGGGAAGCGCCATCGAAGTATAATTTCCACACTTGTTGATGAAAGGTAGTGTTGACTTTGTGAGTTTCATGTGGCTGATCTTCATATAATTTGACTGTATCCGCTATAGGGTTAGCCGCTAGAAAATCACAAATTGCATGTCCTTTAACCGACTTCTGTTGTTTAAAGTGTAGATCGTATTGGGACAGGAGTAGGGTCCATTTTGCTAGTCTCTAATTCATAGAGGCCGGTTGCATCATGAATATCCGGACAGGGTTAACGTTAGAAATGACGTGGATTGTCTGTCCAACGAGATAGTGCCGCATCTTTTGGATGGCGAACACCAAAGTGAGGCATTCTTTCTCGATCATTGGATATTAAGACTCAGCACTAACCAAAGTTCGACTTAAATAATAGATGGCCTGTTTATGACCGTTATCATCGTCTTGTGCAAGCAAAGCACTTAACGAGTGGTTCATCGCCTTGATGTAAATCAAGAATGGTTTACCCGACTTTGGTGCCATAAGAATAGGAGGATTCGCCAGATATGCTTTGATATTTTTGAATTTATTTTGACAAGCGTCATCCCAAATGAATGACATGCCCTTCTTCGTGATCTTAGAAAAAGGTTGGCATTTCCCGGATAGATTCGAGATGAACCGACGAATATAGGCTAGCCGTCCTTGTAATCCTCTGAGATCTTTAAGGTTTTCCAAGGATTGCAATTAAATTATTGCCTTCACTTTGTCGAGGTTAATGCGGATACCCTTCGTAGTGACGACGAATCCCAGAAATTTACCGCTGGACATTCTAAGGAAAGACTTGGTGGGATTCATCTTTAACTGGTGAGTCCACTTGAGATCAAACATTATCCTCAAATCATTGATGAGATCGTCTTTGTTACGACTTTTCACGACCAGGTCATCGACATAGCATTCAACGGTCTTCCGAAGGTATTCCTGTAAAATCTTAGACATTCCTCGTTGATAGGTAGCACCTGCGTTCTTCAATCCGAAAGGCATGACAGTGTAGCAGAAGACACCGAGAGGTGTCCTGAATGTGGTGTGTTTTTCGTCATCCAGGTACATCTTGATTTGATTGTAACCCAAGAACCCAACCATGAAAGACATTCTCTCAAATCCGCATGTATTATCGATAATAACATATGTGATCAGAAGAGGGAAATCATCCTTTGGGCAAGCCGTGTTCAAGTCTCTGAAGTCGATACAGATCCTGATTTTCTCGTTCTTTTTAATGATCGGAACGATGTTCACAAGCCAATCGGGGTGCTGTTCTTCCCAGACGAAGCCTGAATCGACCAGCTTCTTAACTTCAGCCTTAATTGTTTCCATAACCTGTAGATGAAACTATCTTTGTTGTTGCTTGACGGGTTTGGCATCTGATTTAATGTTGAGGCGATGCATTACCACGTTCGGGTCGAGTCCTGATATGTCTTCATAATTCCAGGCCAAAACATCAATATATTCTCTAACGAGAGCAATCAACTCTTCTTTCTCATCTGGCGGAAGACTATCACTTACAAATATTGGTTTCAGATTCGCTTCGTCACCCATATTCACCTGGACCACTTTGTCTTCGGTGGGAGGCTCCCTTTGCTCAAATCGGTCCCTATACTGAATATTCAGGTGATGAATCCATGGGTCTTCCCAGATTGGCAGTCGATCATCTTCCTCTATTGTGGCAGGATCGATCATGGCCATATTTGACATCAGGCTTTTTAATACTTCTCCAAGACTGACATCAGAATCCCAATTGGAAGAGTCAGATGAGTATCCGTCCTTATTTGCTAATTGGTCGATGACTTGCCAGCAACATTCATCATCAGATAAAGAGGCATAGCCAAGACCCTTTTATAGCCATAATAATTGTCGGGTTTTCCTTGTGGTACATAGGCCAGACGAGGTGGAACCCGCAGGCCTTGACCAAAACAAAGACCTTCTTCTAGTAAAAAATTGTATCCCCATTTCTTCATGAAGTTACGTGATTATTGACTGTATCTGAATAAATGAGGACCGGGTCTTTCATCGTCATTATTTTCCTTTGAAAATAGATCCGATAGTGGAGATGTCTCTCCTTTGCCAAAAACTAACTCTTTTCCACCCCCTAGCAGGAATGATGAGGGATGTTCCAGATGAGTCTTTGACATGCTTCTTTATCAAGCAAGATGACTGAAGCAGCATATGTATGTCAGAGTTAGCATATAGTCCCTGCATTACATTATCAAGATGCGGCAAATACTCTAAATCATCATTTATTACTTCTTCGACAAGTTCCTAATTACAACTACCATCTGACGATTCACCATCATCAAGAATGATTACAAAGGGTACATGTCATTTAGTACAAACCCACCATTGTAATCAAGCCCAACTTCGGTATCAGCTTCCTCTCCACTATTCGTGTCTTGGGCCGATGATTCGGTACCAGATTCAGCACCGTAAGGAAGGGAGTCTGTAAAGTAGTTTTCTAACCCCTTGACCGGTTACTTATCCGCGACCACCGTCTTGACCTCATTATTAGCGTCTATATACTTTAGACACTGGTGGAGAGTGGAGGAAACTATAAGATTACTATGGATCAAGGGTCGACCTAATAGTAGGTTATAGGAGGTTTCCGCATCAATCACGTAGCACGTAACTTTGGACCTTAAATCTCTAAGTTGGCACTTCACCCGGATTTTGTTCAATGGTCTAGATCCACTAGTATTGAACTCGTAGATAAAAGTACATGTCGAAGCTAACTTGTTGGTCGGGATTCTGAGATTGTACATCAATCGGAGTGGCATGATGCTGACAGCAAAACCCGGATCAACTTGGACCCGGTTGACAACGCTGGAGCCAAAGTATTCGGTAAAGTACAGAGGTCTATCATGCTTTGAGTTTTTTACTTGCATGTCATCTTTGGTGAACATGATACAAGTGAACTGCTTGGCCGTCAAATTGCAATGCTGAACTGGTGGCTCCGTCCCTTCGGAGACTGGTTTGATTTGAGTGAGGAATACGTCAGAATCAGCCAAAGTTTCTTGCAGAGCCTCTCTAGTATCTTTGGAGAGGCGTAATAACTCGTATAGAGTTATCCTCGCTAGGATGTTAGCTAGCTGAGCCATAACATCAAAGTGGTACGGTGTGCTTCAACTTCCCGGTTTATCTCTCCCAATCGGGCAATTGAATCGAGACTGCTTCGGGTTTTGGACCTCCTGGCATTGAGGTTCTTTCTCTTTCTGCTTATTAGTTGGTTGATGTTGGGATTTCCCTGTAGGTGCAGGGGGAGTTGTAGCCACTCCCAACTTAGCTAATGTTTTAGTATTTGGATCAGATGCTTCAAGATACTTGTAGTGATATTCGTTGCCACCCCTGGTAGTAAAGACTTCTTGTTCGTCTTCAGAAAGTGATAATGTAGGGATGCCTTCGTCATCTTTTTCGGGAATTGCTATGGCGGGATAGCAGGATTTGCCCCTACTCTTAGACTTCTTCTTAGATGAGGACCCCGCCTATTGCTCGTCTTTGAGCAAATCTAGATAGACACAAAGAATTTTGCCATTAGGAGTCGTATGTTGTACAAGTCCTTTCTGGCATTGTCCATGAGGATCGTCATTAATAGTCTTCACCTTCACTTTTGATACAGGCTCTAGTTGAAACCATGCCAGAGGGACTGAGCCAAAGCTGATAGAAACAATATTTGTACCCACCTTCTTTTCATTGGGCTACTTTGGAGTGATGATACCAGCACCGATTAAGGCTTGAATTTTATCCTTGAGAGCGTAACACGTCTTTGTGGGATGATGGACTGCTCTGTGGAACACGTAGTATCACGGATCTATAGTCTTCTTAGATCCCTCGTGATCAGTGATCGGGGATAGATTAATTTTATCGTTCTCCAATAAGTACTTGAAGATACCAGGAAACTCATCTTCCTTGAAAGAGTATTCTTTTGGAATTTCGGCTCAGAAGTTTTATGTTGCCTTGGAGACCGTTGTTACCATTGAGGTATTTGCTGCTTTGGCGCTTGTTGTATTAGCTGCTGTTAGGGTTACAATTAGAATGTCTGATTTGCATCCACCACATTTGCCTGCGCCTTCCCTTTACCATGCGGGGTGAAGTTCTGTTTTGGGGCATTAGTTGCCGGCTGACCCCTTTCAACTTTCTTTCTTTTGAGGAAGCGTTCAGCCTGCTCCCCTCGCACTTTCAACTCTTTCCATGTTTTGGATGGTGTTGTGCCCATAGCTTCTAACACGTCTAAGGAAAGGTTGTTGTGGCATGTTTGGAGAATGAATTCCTCCGTGACCGGGTCTCCGCAATTCATTACCTTATTCCGGAAGTGCTTGATGAAGTTCTCAACCAGTTCCCCGTCTTTCTATTTCTCCTTAAAGAGTGTTTTGATTGACACTTCAGTGTCATCGTTGAAGAAATTGGCAAGAAACATGCTCTCCATATCATCCCAGCTATTGATACTCCCTGGCTTGAGACGACAGTACCAGTCAAAGGCGGCTGTACGAAGGGTTCCTACGAACAATCATACCATCACAGGTTCATTGCCAGAAATGATCCCTAGGTGGGACTTCAAGTAAATCAAGTGTTGAGTGGGAGAACCCCTTCCGTCAAACGGTGTGAAGTTAATCAGGTTGAACATCGCTGGGTACGTAATTGATTCCCACTCCCTCGGATAAGGACACGGAATACCGACCTTCTTTACCTCTTGAGCAAACATCAAAGCATTGATCTTGCTTTCAAGGTCTTTCATCTTAAGATCTTCGCCTGCATCTTTCTTCGGGCGATTTTGAAAAGGAATGGTAAGGCCACCCCCAGTGTTGGTATCGTTAGTGGGGCCACCCCCAGCGCTGAGGACATTCTCTGTATTTTTATCATCAAGTGGAGTATCAGCATTGATATTCTCCTCTACTTCTGAGTCGCTATCTACCTGATTGGCAGTGTGACAATGACTAGATTCACCGTGCTGATTCGACGACTCTTGGAGCTGCTGGGCATGTAAATCTTTGACCCGTTGTACGGCTATCCTCATCTCAATTTTGAAATCCTCCTTCTGCTTAGCCAAGGCTTCTTGAAGGAGCTGAGCCATCTGCTCTGTAGTGATCATGAATGTTTCTCGAATCTGTCCTGCACTAGACACCGTATTATCAGAAGTGATTGTAGAGTTTCATCTTATGCTTCATCATCTGAAGAATGTCCTCTCTGAATTCTCCTATAATCCCTAGGCCTGATAGCCCAGGTTCGCAGCCGAGTCATGCGCTGGGATATTTCTGGGAAAGGTTCGGGACTAAAACGTCACGTGGACTTTCCCTTATCAGCCATGTTGATGGTGACTTCCGAGAATTCATTACCTTGAACGGCCATCTTCCTTTTATGAAAAAGCCTTAGCTTGGGCTTTTACGTTTCGGTAAAAAGTCTTTCATATACTGAGACCCTTTGTGGAGCGGTCTTGGGGCAACTACACTCTGATAATACTGCCCTGATAAGCTTGGTACACAGATAGTGAGAATCCATTCCTGGGTATTTCTCTTTCGAGATTTGTTCGTACTCCCAGTCTGATAGTACAACTCATCGGCATGATTGCCGGAGCAACCTATCATGTGCTGACATGATTTTCCAAGTCTAATGTTATCGTCTTGATGAACACGCTTCTCTTTAGAGGTATAACCCTTCGTTAGTGTTTTCAAGAGTCGCTCGTTTGGAACTACGCATTCGTGAGCATGAGGCCTTAACAGGCTCTTGGACTTCAACTCGTAATCCGAGGCGAGCGGTTACAGGTACTTTCTCAACACGAGAGGTCCTTGACTGGTTAAGAGGACACACACGACCACCGCCCTGAAGAATTGCTCAGGGTTCATTTGCCGAACTCAAGTGCTCTTTAATCAAAGCTTTGCCTCAACCTTTGTGCAAAGGACCGAGATGATCTGTAATCTTTATCTTGAATCGGGATAAGTCCACGCTATTGTGGGGATTCACCGGAGATGTGGGATTCATCGGGATAGGAACAGAGGCCGTTGGAGACTCAAAAACAGTCGCGGGAGGCGAAATTTCT